>NW_025535641.1:0-88110 GCF_020615455.1 Coregonus clupeaformis | reverse complement strand
CACACATCTCCCACAGAGAGACCACACACTTAAAACCTTAAGACAACAACATAGCATGTCTTCATATATATATATATATATAGTATTTTATCCCAGCCCCGTCACAGAGGCCTTTTTGCCTTTTGGTAGGCCGTCATTGTAAATAAAATTTGTTGCCTAGTTAAATAAATAAAAAATAGTCAGCAGATCAAATGTAGAGCCTAAAGTAAGGAAACATATGACAGTTCTATTTGACAATGCATTCACACACTGCACACATCTGAACATGACAATCCCAAAACACCACATCCCATTATATGTATACAATGATGTTAAATAAAACTGGACCTAGAAAACGTACATGGCGATAGGCACGAGAACTGGTAGAAACCCTTGAAGAAGGAGTAGGCCACATAGCAGACCCAGATGTTGCTGGTGGTCCCCATGAGGAGCAGCAGGCCAGCCTGCAGAGCCGTGATCACACCGATCACCGCTCAGACCACACGTTCCAGCGGATCTTCACGAACCTGCAAGCGACGATGATCGCACCTGGGACGAGTTACGAGGTGGAGTTAGTCGAAGAAGAAAGCTGACTAAGTTAATGAGTCAGTAGGTGTTTTAAGGCTTGGGGAACTTCATTTAATAAATGCTGTGTGTGTGTGTGTTTGTAGACACGGGTCACAGAGTGTGATTATCGTATCAAGGCAAACAGAGGGGATTGCTGGTTCATTAAGCCTTTATGTTATTATTAGGCATCAATAACATAATTATACTAAGTCACTATGGGGAGCATACTGTCTGGCATCTCACCTCCCTGTGTGGTTATCATCTAAATGATTGTAATCTTCAACCACCTTTCATCAGAACGTGACTGTTTTGTCTGTTATGTTGTGTCACCACATCACATTCTGCTTCATGGGAATTCCTCTTTCTAGATTGATGGGCTTTGTATGTCTCCTGTCCTTGTCAACTGTTTAGGTGATGTAACTTCATCCTAATTAAATCATTGGAGAGGTCTGTCTAAAACAGTAAGTTTCCCAACTCTAGTCCTCCCCAACAGTGCACATTTTTGTAGTGGCCATGGACAAGCACACCCGATTCTACTTGTCAACTAATCATCAGGCCCTTGACAAGTTGAGTCAGGTGAGTTAGGCCTGGGGCTACAACAACAATGTGTGCTGTTGGGGGTACTGGAGGACTGGGATGGGGAACCTGGTCTAAGAGCAAACCTTTTGACCTGATGTCATGTGATGCCAGAGAACTCATTGGACTGCATGTTGCCAATGGTTCTCTCACTACTACCTCTGCCAACTGCATTGTAGGGGTGTTAATATTTGTACTGAATCACTGACTTGGAGAACACAGGCTCCAACCCTGTCAGACAGTAAAAACCCAGGTGAATGCTACATTGGTTATTAAAACACTTGTATACCTGGCATTGGGGGCCTTTGTTACCCATACAAACTAAAACCCTAAGGGAAATTGATCCCTCACCCAGTAGTGTGGAGACAGCCTCCACCCCTCCGTTGTGACGTGTTTGTTCTCCGTGGCGGGGTACACCTTGTTCCACAAGGACATGGACGTCAACACACCAGGTATAAGCCCGAGTTGAACACCCACCACAGGCTCCACAGTCTGAGGCTGGGCCTCCGCGGCACGTTCCTCAGCTCCTTCAGCATCTGAATGAACACCGAGTCCCTCCAGGAGGAACCAGAGCTGAGAGGGGCCAGGAGGGTGTGTCCATCTGAACCCAAGCCCGCTTCTCCCTGCTTCATCCTGGCCAGCTCTGACTGCGCTGCAGCCCTGCTCCTGGAGGTTCCTCTGGGCAGCGCGGTGGGCCCTGTTGAAGAACAGGACCTCTTGGGCCAGGGCTGGCAGCATGAGAGAACCAGGCCGAAGGACACCAAGCCCAAGGAGACAGCACTGAGTGTGGCGAAGGAGAGCCTGCCCACGGATATCAGCACCTGACCCAGCACCGAGCTGGTAAACACCCCCATGAGGACGGAAGAGCGCGAGTAGCTGGCCACGCGCTGGTAGAGCTCTGGGGTGACCAGGGAGAAGATATAGGAGGAGTAGGCCACGCGTGCTGCCATGGTGATGCCGTGAAGAACTCCATGAACTGCATCTCTAAGAGAGGGAGGACCTAGGAGGATGAGGAGCCAGATGGCCACGTGGCTGAGGCTGGAGAGGACCAGGACGGGGCTTTAGCGCAGGACGTCTGTCAGGAGGAAGACTGGCACCAGCACCGCCATGTAGGAGTAGGACAGGATCGGGTTGATCTCATTGGTCACCTGGAGGAATAGAATGGGGGGCATGAGAGAGAGAGACCACATAGAATGGACTGAGAGGGCTACGTGGAATGTAATTCTCGTTGTAAAAAGTTGTTTTAGCTGAAGGCTATATAAATGTGCAGGCAGGTATTCTCAAATTGCATATTTAGGCTAGTTCCCAGTGAATCCTCGAACACTGACAAATGCACATGCCTCATATGCTGTTTAGAATCACCTTTTGCCAATGCAACAACGTTAATCTCCCTCTACAGGAAATGAGGGGAGCAAAAACCTTCACTGATCCCCTTCATTTGAACTAAGACTACATTGTATTGTATGCTAGGACACCTTCCAATGAGTCTGCAGACTTCAGGCCATTAGGTTCATTAGTTGACACTGAGCCAGACAAGCCTACAGTAACCAATCAGAAAAAGAGACTCTGACCTATTTTGTAGGAATGTGAACTTTGACCATACTGAGGAGGGGTTACCGCACTCACACTGTGATTGCCTTATTACAGTCCAGTGGGTTCCATGACTAAGGAACACTGGAAAATAATAACTGCCACTTTGTTTCAATTACATTGGGATTGAGAGGTTGTTGTTCAAGCTCCAAGTATGAATTCAGTGTCAGCTGATACAGCTTATATCAGGGTTGTCATACAAGGCTATTGCCTACATCGTAGGAAATTGCCTTGCAGCTGCTTCCCATCAAACGGTGCAGTTCCTCCTCCTCGCTGTTAGATTCACTGTAAGTTTACATGCTATTCTGTTAGGTCAATGCAGTCAACCAATCGCTCCAAACAAGAACGATGCCACTTTCCACTTTGCTTCTTAATAGTGATGGGGAAAAAATCCAAACCGTTACATACAGGGAAATTATTTTTTACTATACAGCACCAGTCAAACGTTTGGACACACCTACTCATTCAAGGGTTTTTCTTAATTTTTACTATTTTCTACATTGTAGAATAATAGTGAAGTCATCAAAACTATGAAATAACACATATGGAATCATATAGTTACCAAAAAAGTGTTTAACAAATCAAAATATATTTTAGATTCTTCAAAGTAGCCACCCTTTGCCTTGATGACAGCTTTGCACACTGTTGGCATTCTCTCAACCAGCTTCACCTGGAATGATTTTCCAATAGTCTTGAAGGAGTTCCCACATATGCTGAGCACTTGTTGGCTGCTTTTCCTTCACTCTCCGGTCCAACATCTCAATTGGGTTGAGGTCTGGTGATTGTGGAGGCCAGGTCATCTGATGCAGCACTCCATCACTCTCATTCTTGGTCAAATAGCCCTTACACAGCCTGGAGATGTGTTGGGTCATTGTCCTGTTGAAAGACAAATGATAGTCCTACTAAGCGCAAACCAGATGGGATGGCATATCGCTGCAGAATGCTGTGGTAGCCATGCTGGTTAAGTGTGCCTTGAATTCTAAATAAATCACAGACAGTGTCACCAGCAAAGCACCCCCACACCATCACACATCCTCCTCCATGCTTCACGGTGGGAACTACATATGCAGAGATCATCCGTTTACCTACTTTGCGTCTCACAAAGACACGGCGGTTGGAACCAGAAATCTCAAATTTGGACTCATCAGACCAAAGGACAGATTTCCACCGGTCTAATGTCCATTGCTCATGTTTCTTGGCCCAAGAAAGTATCTTCTTCTTATTGGTGTCCTTTAGTAGTGGTTTCTTTGCAGCAATTCGACCATGAAGGCCTGATTCACGCAGTCTCCTCTAAACAGTTGCTGTTGAGATGTGTGTGTGTTACTTGAACTCTGTGAAGCATTTATTTGGGCTGCAATTTCTGAAGCTGGTAACTCTATTGAACTTATCCTCTGCAGCAGAGGTAACTCTGGGTCTTTCTTTCCTGTGGCGGTCCTCATGACGGCAGTTTCATCATAGCGCTTGATGGTTTTTGCGACTGCACTTCTTTTTTTTTTTTTTTTTTAAATCTTTATTTTAACAGGGAAAACAGACTGAGACCTGGATCTCTTTTACGGCTGTGCCCTGTGTAAACATGTTGACATGTACAGTTTTAGACATACAGACAAGAACATTTCAAACATACAAAAACACAATTCAACAGAAACAATCACAGACAACATCATATTGATCCTCCATAAAAAAAATTTAATGGGCAAGGGACACCAGAGTGTCTAACTTAAGTTGGATCTGCAGTTTGTTCCATAAATAAGGTGCAAAGGAACTGAAGGCAGTCCTACCAAACTCTGTGGAGACCACAGGAGTCTCTAATGTAATCCACATCTGTGATCTGGTTTTAAAATTAGTATATCTAGTGGAAACTAATGATGATATATATGGAGGTAGTTTTAAAAGAAGTGCTTTATAAATAAACAAGAGAGCATGTTGCTCTCGCCTCACAGATAGAGGCCCAACCCACATGTTGATATAGGATACAGTGATGAGTTTTGTAACTATCACCTGTGATAAACCTGAGTGCAGAATGGTAAATAGCATCCAGTGGTTTTAATGTTTTTGCCGATGCATGCATATAGATAATATCACCATAATCTAAAACGGACATAAAAGTAGCCTGCACAATTTGTTTTCTATTTACGGAGGACAGACAAGCCCTGTTTCTGTAAAGGAACCCTATCTTGAATTTGAGCTTTTTTTCCCCAATTCAGTAACATGTTTTTTTAAAGAAAGCCTATCATCTAACCATACCCCTAAGTATTTATATGCAGAGACCTGTTTGATTTGAGTACCATCCAAGCTAGTGATTACAAAAGTGTTTCTAATTGAGAGTTTAGACCTAGAAAAAAACATGACATTTGTTTTCTTAGCGTTTAAAACAAGTTTAAGCTGTAAAAGAGACCACTGTAGTATCCTAAAATCAGACTCCAACTGCATTATAGCTTGGTCCGCTGTTGGAGCAATAGAGTACATCACTGTGTCCATCACAATATCTGACATCATCACCAATGTTGTTTATATAAAGTGAGAACAATAGTGGGCCAATTATTGAACCCTGAGGGACCCCTTTAGGTAACTGTAAGGGGTCAGATTTGACCCCGTTGACCATGACGGCCTGAGTTCTATCTTTAAGATAGTCATAAAACCATCGACAGGCATCAGTGCCCAGTCCTATAGATGACAGCTTACTCAAAAGGATAGCATGGTCTACAGTGTCAAAAGCTTTTGACAAATCTACAAACAACACAGCACAGTGCTTTCTATCATCTAAGGCATATGCAATATAATTTACAACAAGCATAGTGGCCGATGTGGTACTGTGTTTAGATCTAAAACCAGATTGATTGGTGCTAAAAATACTGTTAACAGAAAGAAAAGATTGTAACTGTTTGTTGACTATAGATTCTAGGATCTTTGCCAGACAAGGGAGCCTAGAGATGGGTCGATAGTTATCCAAATCACTACCGTCACCTCCCTTATGTAATGGCAGAACAAAATCTGCTTTCCACACCTTAGGGATATTTCCTGTGCTTAATGTTAGATTAAAAATGTGTGTCACTGAACCAGCAATGATAGGTGCAGCACACTTAAGTAAGTACGGGTCTAAATTGTCAGCGCCTAAGGATTTCTTAGTATCAATGGCACACAGGGCAGCTAGAACCTCTGCTTCAGTTGTTTTCTGGAAACTAAAAACAGGGTTACCATTTTTCAGAGTAACGTTTGAAAAGCAAGACGAAAAATCAACTAACTGGCCAGTACCACAATGGCCACTTTTCCTTTCAAATAAAAAACCAGCAGAGATGAAATGCTTATTAAAAGCATCACAAATGTCATTTTTTACACTTAGAATACAGGAGTCTGAGATAATTTGCTTAGGAAGAGAAACAGCAGAATTCCCCCGTTTCAGTGAATTAACGGTTTTCCAGAATTTTGCAGGATCTCCTGCAGAATCTGTCATAGCATTAAGGAAGTAATTTGATTTTGCCTTTTTGACAGCTGCAGTACATTTATTTCTCAATTGCCTAAAAACAGCCAATCAGCTGGAGTACCTGTTTTCCTCGCCAAGGCCCAGGTCCGATTCTTTTGCAGAAAAATACCTGACAATTCAGGAGAGAACCAAGAACTGGTTCGGTTTCTTACTCTGTGATTCTTAAGCGGGGCATGTTTATCAGCCATAGAGGTAACAATAGAAGAGAAAAAAGCAAGGGCTAAAACCGGGTCCAGAAAGCAGCAAGTGGATAAAAGCTCAGAGTGATATAAGTCAAGGATAAAAGCTTGCTGTGAGAAATGTTTATAATTTCTCTTAGAGATTATACAGGGATCAGAGTGTTTCCGGCTGGTATCTCTAATACAAGTAATAGAGCAGTGGTCACTGATATCATTTGAAAAAAACCCACTGGCTGTGTATTTATGGGGGGTATTTGTTAGAATAATGTCTAGTAGAGTAGATTTTACTGGATTCTTAAAGTTGGGACGGGTTGGTTTAGTTATCAGCTGAGTTAGATTTAGCTCAGTACAAATGTATTTTAGTGGCGCAGTGGTCTAAGGCACTGCATCGCAGTGCTAGCTGTGCCACTAGAGATCCTGGTTCGAATCCAGGCTCTGTCGTAGCCGGCCGCGACCGGGAGACCCATGGGGCGGCGCACAATTGGCCCAGCGTCGTCTAGGGTAGGGGAGGGAATGGCTGGCAGGGGATGTAGCTCAGTTTATAGAGCATGGCGTTTGCAACGCCAGGGTTGTGGGTTCGATTCCCACGGGGGGTATGAAAAAAGTAATGTATGCACTAACTGTAAGTCGCTCTGGATAAGAGCGTCTGCTAAATGACTTAAATGTAAATGTAAATGTTTTAATTTATCGGATACTGGTGAAAGCCAATCCAGGTTAAAATCTCCTAAAATCAGTAATTCAGAGTTTGCATAATTAGACAGTATATCAGATAACTTGCATAGAGTACAAGGAGGAGCTGAGGGGGGGGGGGGGTATACCCCTACTAGAGTTAAATTACCATTATTACCAAGTCCCACATTTAAAACTAGACATTCATATTGCTTTGGGACAGAGGTTGATATGGACACAGAAACATTTAAGCAGCATTTTACATAAATCGCGATACCACCACCTCTACCAACTCTATCAGCTCTATAAATATTGTACCCAATCAATTGAACATCTGAATCAGGCACAGAATCACACAGCCACGATTCAGATACAATCAGTACGTCAACATTTGATTGTGATACCAAAATTTCAATAAAGTCCAACTTTTGGATCAGGCTTCTAGCATTCAAATGAATTACTCCAATGCCATTGCTACGGGAATTCATATCAGATGGAGTATCCAAGGTGGCACCTGAAGCTGCACTGAATGAGCAATAAACCATTTTCAGGCTATTGACAGAGCTCAATTTTATGGGGACAAGATTACTACTAACAATACCTCTCTGCATGTAAGTAGTATTCGCAATACGGTGATTGGACAATAATCTGGGAATTGCAGAAAGGTTGTTAGCTGTAGTTTGTTCCATATTTGCAATTGAGGGACTAATTAATGAAACTGGGAGAGGAGCATTGAACACAGTCTGATAGGGGAGCGTACAATCCCAAAAGTCAATGCCCGAAAATACACAACGTCAGGTATCAAAGGCTCTACATGAGGCAAGAGTAAGAGACATGTTGGTGGAGAGGATGCTGGAGCCATACCTGTTAAGATGTAAATTGTCCCGAAGAAATAGACCTGGTCGGTCTGTAAAAGCTGCAAAGTTATCCACAAAAGGAATTCCCATCGCGCAGCAGTATCCCTTAAGCCAGGTGTGTAATTGGCGTATACGACTAAAAACCATATCCGTGTAGCGTGGGGATGGAAAAGGACCGGAAACAACACACTGCTTCCAAGATTCCAGCAGCGTATTTATCAATGTTTTAAAATCCTCTCTCAATTTCTCTGACTGCTGGAGTTTAATGTCATTTGACCCAACATGAACAATGACAGTTGAAGCGGCGGAGTGCTTGCTAATAAGTAGCGGTAGCATGGAATTTAGGTCAGGGATCGTAACGCCAGGGTAGCAGAAAGTCTCAGCTTTCCGGATTGAAACGTTTCAGACCATGGATGAACCCACCACGAGAACGGAAGGACTACAGATGGGTTTATTGGGTAAATGACAGGGCCTCTCCCGAGTGATCTGCCTCCTAGCAGGTTGAGGGGGGCTAGCAGCTGAGACTGACGACCTAGCGGTAGGCAAGGAGCGCAGATGAGTGTGCTTGGGCACTTCCACCTGAGAGTGAGACGGCAGCAGTAGAGATGTAGCAGAGGGACCCTGTACAGTATGATTGGAATGCACTTCCAGGTCTTCCAGGACCTTGAATCTCCTCCCCAATTGTAGCACTTCCGAAACATTTGATGGATTCCGTTTCCTGGAGTGCTTTACTCCCCGGACAGCAATCCAGGCATCCTGAGGCGGAGCAGAAGGGGTGGAACAGACCGGGCCCTTCGGTTTAGCTCCTAGCCTGGGCCATGGCTCATTTAAGGGAACCGAATGGAGTTTCTCCGTTACAGGCTCCCCAGAAGTGGAGGTGCCGAGCCAGGGGCAGGTGACGTCCTCGATTTTGGAGGTGGTTTGTGCAACCATGGAGTCCAGGAGTTCTTCGTCCTCCTTGATCTGGCGCAAGACAGATACTCTCCCCTCCAGCTCAGCGACTCTCTGGCTCAGGTACTGGCAGGTGGTACATCCAGGGGTGAGCGAAGCCATGAGAGACACGTAACCTCCAAGTATAAAAATAACTAAGACGTTGGTAAAATGTGTTAAATGAAAATTGATTAAACGGTTTAAAAACAGTAAAAGCCGTCAAGTTTGGCAGGTAGCAGCAACAAACAGCACAGCAGCACGGAGACAAGTGACGCGCTCAAAACGGAAGTCACATGTACGAGATAGCCACTGTAAATTAGGATACTGAAGAAACTTTCAAAGTTCTTGACATTTTCCGTATTGACTGACCTTCATGTCTTAAAGTAATGATGGACTGTCGTTTCTCTTTGCTTATTTTAGGGCTATCTTCTGTATACCACCCCTAGCTTGTCACAACACAACTGATTGGCTCAAATGCATTAAGAACAAAATAAAATCCACAAATTAACTTATAAGAAGGCACACCTGTTAATTGAAATGCATTCCAGGTGACTACCTCATGAAGCTGGTTGAGAGAATGCCAAGAGTGTGCAAAGCTGTCATCAAGGCAAAGGGTGGCTACTTTGAAGAATCTCAAATATAAAATATATTTTGATTTGTTTAACACTTTTTTGGTTACTACATTATTCCATATGTGTTATTTCATAGTTTTGATGTCTTCACTATTATTCTACAATAGTAAAAAAAAAAAACTGGAATGAGTAGGTGTGTCCAAACTTTTGACTGGTACTGTATATCATATCGTTTTGACAATTGGCCTCAAAAAAATTTCACTAGTTGGCTGCACCTGCACCAAAATTCCAGTATTTTTCCTTCATAGCATGTTCTCCTTTTTAAATAGGGAGACTATTTGTTTTCAGCACTTTTATTTCCATGACTGATCAAAACTCCTTTTCTCATGGCTCTCTCTTGTCCCTCTGCAGCAGACATATGGTGAGCAATATGTTTGGAACATCGAATCATAATGAAATCAGAGTATCGAATCACAATACATATAGAATCACGAGAACCACAATACATATCGTATCGGCACCTAAGTATCATGATAACGTTGTATCTTTAGGTCCCTGCTAATTCCCAGCCCTACTTGTTAATATAAGTTATTCAATTTCTATGATTCCAACAGTTCACCCTAGTATTTTGATCTTTAACATCAAATCACAACATTTGGTAATATAATCTCAATTCGATTTTTCGCCCACATTGTGCAGCCCTACCTCTTACACATCTACCCACCCTTACAAACTGTGGTTAACTTAAGACACACACACGGATAGTTGCATACACACACCGACCACACACATTGCACTCTTAAGCAAAAAACACACCACACCAACATTACACGCTGTTATAGGGGGATGGCTGTGCATCACTGACCTGTTCCCTGGTGAAGTTCTTCTCCGTGCTGAGCAGGTTTGGTGTTATAAAGGGCTCCCCAGGCTTCAGCTGCACCATAAACCCATAGAAACACAAGAACACCACCGACAACTCCCAGGTCCGGGCTGTCTTGGTCTGGCCGTCTGAGGGGTCCTCAGGTGGGGGAAGAGCATTCTCAGGGTCAGGCTCTCCAGGGGCGGTCTCCTTCAGGTCCAGTTTAGCCTCTTCCTCCACAGCCCTGTCCCCACTCACCATAGCGTCTTTGTCCACCATGGCAGTGGCCTGACAGTGGACACTGGAGTCCCAAGTCTACCTCTGACAGTAAATTACTAAGTGGTAAGCTATAGGGAAGAGGCTTGCTATAGGAATTTTCATACAAACCAGAGAGTAGGGCCTAAACCTCAAATTCAGGGTTTCTACGCAGACAATGAGTAAAGATTCCTGTTAGCACTCTTCCCTTACAAGTTCCACAAAGGATCCAGTGTTAAACATTACAGAGGGGTTGAGGGGGAAACCTTTCACAATGACGAACATGGAGTTAAAGTGCTAGCTGCAGCCATTTTCATACTGTATGTATGAGAGAATGTCAACCTTTGCTCCATTCCATGGATTGCCAATGATTGAAAGCAAGTTAGCTTACAGCTAGACCTCCGGTCATTGTGAACCTGTAAAAGACAAGAATGTTTGCAAATAGTCATGCAAAGTCTATTTTCTGACAGAGTGCTGTATTCTTCATTATCTTGTGGGATGGTGCTCAACCGAAAGCTGTCATTTCCGGGCAGGGACATCAAATCACACTTATTATAGTAACAACGATGGTAAACAACGACCTAACAGATCTGAGCTGTCAGGTCCACGTATTCCAAAAATACATTTTGAATCGCAACAAAAAAGGGAATGGGTGCAGTCAGTGCATTACATAACTTTGTTATTCTCTGTTGGACTGATTTAACTTAGGGGGTTGACACATTCCAAAAATAGATTCATAACGAACGACTTTTGTTACGTCTATCTTTTGACCAGCTATTGCATTGAAGTTTACCAGTTAGATAGCGTTGTAATTGTAATGCTGCATTCATGTGAGACCAGACATACTTTAAGAAGTAATCGCTAAATTGTCTTTGGTGAAATAGGGGTGCAACTTCTGCACGCATGGCTGGCACGAGCCATATTCAATGTTAGCTAACTAGTTAACGTTAGCTAACCAGATTCCAGTCTGGAATACCGAACGTTAGTTAACTAGCAAGCTACATGCTAATGCAGCCAGCTCAACCAAAGGTAGCTAAGCGTGTCTGGCAGAGGTAGCTAAGCTTGTTTTGATAAACCCCTTGCTAGTGAACAATGTCAGAGGCTAGCTACAGCTAACGTAAACTAGCCTAACAATTTAGCTAACCGTCTACAGTAGCTGATATTAGCTAGCTAATGTTAGCTTCATCATGCGAGTTAATATTATCTTATTGCAGGAAACATTGCTGAACTTGACACCAATAATTGGTTTTAAACAATGTACATAGAACTTTATACATTGACAAGGAAAGTATGTAAATCCTACCTCTAATTTCTCCCTCAACTGAACTCGTGTGCGTTGCTGTTGTTCAATGAATGCATTTCAGACAGCGGAGCAGCTGAGGCTGTGAGAATTTCCAAGTAACTATGGGGACTGTAGTTTCTGTTGATTGAACGGGATAATCCAAAATGGACCTAAAAGGTATTTCATAAATTAACATTAATATATTACTCAATGATCAATACTTTCACTAGTTTTAATATCAATGGCTAATAGGCTACATACTATATCTCAACATATTAGGACATAATATCACATATCACATGAGCAAGCAACTGAACATTGCCCCATCGATAATTATTGGACGTGACCCGTCGCGCGCGCTGTAAAAGTGAGGTAGCTCTATTATCCTGGCCCGGTTGAACCGGGCTATGGCCCATCATGCCATCGGGGGAAAGCGGGGAGGGAGGAGCGCCCCTTCTCGAATCAAACAGCAATCTGCGCCACGGTCATATTGTCAACAAGGCAGCTAGGTGTAGGCCAATCGTGCCGAAACATACAACATCTCTTTTCCATAAAATAAATGTTTGAATGTTCAAACTAGCTTTCAATATCAAAAGCAATCACTTTTGCACAGAATCCGACTCATCACTCTACATGCTTAATTACGTCAATTTTGTTTCGATCCGGCTCAGGCAGCCCTGTTCCAAAATTAATGCAATCACGTACCAAACTCCTCCCACCTGGGTAACTTGGGCCAGATAAACGAACCCCCTCAGTGGAGAGTAAGCTATTGGTCAGCGATACAACGTAACTGAATAAATTAACGTTATTATAGGATGAGGGGAAAAACGTATGAGAATGTTTATAAACTTTTTTTCGCATCACGTGTGAGCTTTTATATACACATGTGGAATATTGTCTAGAAGTATGAATATGCTTGAAAACGCCTCATAAACAAACTTTAGCAACATTTGCAATCTGAGTTTGACCTTTGGTGCTATAATGAGGGCATAGCAATGGAGTGGTGACTGACGCTCTCCAGTGCTCATGTCACATAAACCTATCGTGCATAGGCCTACTTTTCAAACTGGATTATTTTATGGGATTTGGTAGGGTATTTATAACATGCTTACTACACGTATAAATAGGTCTCCAAGTATGGCATGACAATTTGATTATCATGTGGTTGGTTTTAAGTAAAAAAACACTCTCAGGCTACATGGAGAGAATTAGTCCATTGTCACAGCACTTTCAATGTAATGTGATTTAGCCGGTCATGAGATATCTTCTGTGCCCTCAATAGAACCCAATAACATATCTCTGGGGATTTGGTTGTCATGCAGTTATCCTAAGGCAGTCCAACAATCGAAAAACACATGTATTCACGTTTCTCTCCTTAACAGTGTGCCTTGATTTCATGGACATCCAACCTTTCCTTTTCTAACCAAGACCTGTCTGCGTCTAGTGCTGTTTCCCAGATGAAACACTTCCTTCTGTGTCACCTCCTTTGAGACCCAGACCTAATGTGAAAAGGATACCATGTGTGCATACGGTGCCGGCCATTCCGCTATATCACTTTCACCCATTAATGTATTCTGACTTTCAACTTGAACTATCCATCTCTTTCAGATCAATGGTCATAAGTAATCGGACAGATAGGAAATAAGTCTTAGGATATAATATCCACAATATTTTCCTGTTACCTTGGTTTGATTGTGGCAATATCCTGTATATTATTCACATCGACACACACTCATTAAATCTCAGCTGGTAAACCGTGCCTATATTTCCCCTTCTGTGCCCATCTTTCCCCTCCCATTTTCTATGAATCTTTTATAGCCATCTCCTGCCCAGTCTAGAGGTACTTCCTCTGCAGTACAGCCTGTCAACAGTGTAGCCAGCTCCCCTGCCCAGTATAGAGGAGGTTCATCCTCTACAGCACATCCTGTCAGCGGTGTTTTATGAGAGGGCTGAAATACTGCTGAATCAGAGGTCTCACCTCTCCTCCCTCTTTAACGATCAACTCTGTATGTGTGTATGCATGCATTTCTGTGTGTGTGTCAGTGTGTGCACGACTGCGCGTGTTCTGTTTTCAGAAATAATGCAACATGTCATGAGTAACCTCCTTTAAGACGGTAGCCGTACATGAGAATGACTTTAGCATGCAGTACAGTACCTGACTGGATGTCAGCTAGTGTTGTAGTGGAGCATACAACCTATTGTGGTATCACACTGGTTTAGGTGCATCAGAATCTAATCACTCTAATGTGTCCCAGGTCAGGGTCTTAAATCACTCATACAGGCTAAGTGCACCTTCCTAAATCTGTCCTTAAGAGAGAGGGAGGTTCTAAGAGTCCAAAGGCAATTACTTTGATTGGTAGGATGAGTCATTGCACTTATTGGCCCTGCCTTCAATGTCTCTCATTGGTCGCACAGTTTTACAGCTGCCTCTTATTGGGCCAGTAGGAGAGAGTGGGCCGGGTCTTACTTTTGCTCTCTGTGTTTAAGTGTCTGTGAATGGATAACACACTCTCTCTCCCATCCTGGGAGTAACTGCTTGTGTTAGTTCCTGCCTGTAGGCTGTGTGAGTGTGTGTTTGGGAGTGTATGTGAAAGAGAGAGGAGGGAGAGAGTAGCATTTACGTTTCACCTCCCTGTCTCCCTGTTCCCTGTCATTCCACTCCTCTCTTCTCCTCCCTCGTTCCCTCTCCTGGACTACCCCATTGGGACCTACCCAGACCCCCTTCCCTGCCTGGACCCTCTACTCTCCATCCCTTTGACTCTCCTCATCTCTCCATCCCTCCCTCTCCCGGGTCAAGGTAAGCACCACTCTTTCCTATTCAGAAAGGGACTTTATCTATCTTCCTCTCATTTCCTTCCCAACGTCTAATGAATTACAACCCTGGATAAGTTTACACCATATTGCTGTTTTCTAATCAAGCGCAGTCAGGTCAGAGATATTCAAGACAGTTGGCATGCATACAGCCAGTGATCCTGAGAAGCTTTCTTCCTCCTTGCAGACCATGGCTCTGGTGAGTCTGCTCAGAGGGAGGCAGGGAGGGAGAGAAAGAAGCAGGGGATTCAAATCAGCCAGCAAGGCCACATGGATTTAATCTACCCAGACTAAGCTCGGTCTTAAAGAGCTCCCTTATCTCTCCCCTCTTTAAAACATTGGCATACTGCTCTCTGGGTATGGCAGTGTCACCTCATTTGAAAGTTTAAAATAACATGTAAATTCATGCCTGGGTGCAGTGGTGTACCAGGCTGAGTCATGTTTTGTTGATCTTTTAGGCTGTTGTTGTCATAGGCTTTGACCTAATTAGCCCACAGATGCTTCAACAATAGCTACAACACAGTGTTCCTGTTTCCCCTCTTAGAAATGCATTGTCTCCTGTACTGTGGAGGTTGTGGGAGCACCATTAGCTAGCAAATGGCATTATGTTGTAAACAGGATAATTGCTTTACCAGATAGTGTAATTATCTGCTAAATTGAATCACAGCCATGGCCTCACGGCGTTCCCAACAGTAAATAGGGCATGCCGACTGGTCCTGATGATGGACAGGATGTGCTCTGCTGGCTATCTGTTTGGACTTCCTGTTTTGAATCTAGTTTGGAGGGAGGGCTGGGTGTGTTGATGTAGTCTCTCAAATCAATATTGTTCTGCAGACAAAACGACTGCTTTTACTAGCTAGTATGAACTAGCAGATTGTAACTACTATAGCCTGCATGTGATACCGGTTTGTTGGGGTCATCTTGACCAATTTCAAACATATATCAACTGATGATGATTATACAACTATTCTCATGGTGTCTTGTTATATAAGATGCATAGCTATTTGTACTAGAAACAAACAGAGTAAAATAAATGTTGCATTTTTCTTCTTCTCACAAGCTTCACGTCTTTGTTAACAATCCAACGACTGTTGTCTGGAATAAGAACAGAAGAATGTGGTCTCTATAGCTTGAAAAGTGGAGAGATAAAACGAAATCCCCCCACATAAAGATAAGTTGAAAAATACCCATTCATTAGTACTTATAGGCATCTGGCATGTGACGGTACAGAGCTTATAAAGATTGTTGGTTATAATGTTATTAACGTTGTATTCTTGACATCTCAGTAACCCTCTGTCTGTACAGTATGACACTTTGCTGCAGAGATCAAAAGGCTTTAAAGAACCACTTTGGCTTTGCATAATGGGTCCAGAACCTGCCATTCAGGCAATACTGTGCCTTATTGTTCCATTGTCAACCTCTCAATAGGATGAATGAATGTTTTGTACTGAGTGTGTGAAATGCAGCTCAATAATGTGACATTTATTGAAAACATAAGAATAGTTAAATTGGCAAAATAACTCTCTGAAGTGGGCACGTGTTTGCAGTGGAGCCATATTATGTTGTAATCTATTTTCAGTATCTGCTCTATGCATCAATAGTACTGTAGCTCTGAAACATACCTGCTGTGTACATGCCTCAGGTTTTTGGCAGTTCCATATACTCCCATATGGCTCCTCAACAAGGAGCTGACATGAGCTGTGTTTATCAGGTGTAAGGAGGAAAAGTGACGATGGCTTATAAAACGCAGGGCCCGGCCCAAATGGAACAGAAAACGCAGCCGTATGGAATTTGGAGGACATTGGACAGATTTCACGTGTAAGTGTGTGTGTGTGAATGTGTGAATGTGTGAATGCGTGCTAGCACCTGCTTGTGTACAGTAGGATGGCATGTTGATAAATGTGTATTGTCCTGTCGACAATCCGGAAGGACTTTACTTACCCATTGATGGACATTAGGGATGATGCAGTGGCTTTCCATTACCACACCTCTGTGTTCAATAGGCTCATTAGTCTGTATTATATTCTAAGTCTCCTCCTGCATCCCTTTGCACCATAACTCATAACAGGATGTAGTGTAAGTGATACTCAGGCCTGAGAGAGAAACCTGAGTCCTCTCACTGTTCACTGGCCACACAGAGGAGAGTTATGGCCTGGGAAATATATAGCTTTTTGTCTCAGAGAAAAACAATCTCTCTCTCTCGCTCTATTTTTCTTTCTCTCTCTCTCTCTCTCTCTCTCTCTCTCTCTCTCTCTCTCTCTCTCTGTCTCTCACTTTGTCTTTCTCTCTCTCTGTCTCTCTCTCTCTCTCTCTCTCTCTCTCTCTGTCTCTCACTTTGTCTTTCTCTCTCTCTCTCTCTCTCTCTCTCTCTCTCTCTCTCTCTCTCTCTCTCTCTCTCTCTCTCTCTCTCTCTCTCTCTCTCTCTCTGTCTCTCACTTTGTCTTTCTCTCTCTCTGTCTCTCTCTCTCTCTCTCTCTCTCTCTCTCTCTCTCTCTCTCTCTCTCTCTCTCTCTCTCTTTCCCTCTCCCTAGCTCTCTCTCTCTCTCTCTCTCTACCTCTCTCTCTCTCTCTCTCTCTCTCTCTCTCTCTCTCTCTCTCTCTCTCTCTCTCTCTCTCTCTCTCTCTCTCTCTCTCTCTCTCTCTCTCTCTCTCTCTTTCACTCTCCCTAGCTCTCTCTCTCTCTCTCTCCCTCTCTCTCTCTCTCTCTCTCTCTCTCTCTCTCTCTCTCTCTCTCTCTCTCTCTCTCTCTCTCTCTCTCTCTCTCTTCGTCTTTCTTTCTCTCTCTCTCTGTCTCTCTCTCTTTCACTCTCGCTCGCTCTCCCTCCCTGGCAAGTAACCTGGTTTGACAACCATCAGTTAGTTTTAAGATGTTGAGGAG
The DNA here is from genome assembly GCF_020615455.1 of Coregonus clupeaformis. Lineage (NCBI taxonomy): Eukaryota > Metazoa > Chordata > Actinopteri > Salmoniformes > Salmonidae > Coregonus > Coregonus clupeaformis. Next base: position 70,625 of record NW_025535641.1, on the reverse strand, counting down.
AGGATTATAGACGGCTCACTGTGAGCTCATTGCTTTCTCTAGACACATTTCCACTTAATGAAATGAGAGTTTTAAGTGTCTGCAGGTGCTGCACACAGAGTTGAAAGAGCAACTGACGATTGTCACTGCAGCTTCTTACAGTAAGCCGAGATACTCTTCCTGATCTCTCTCTCTCTCTCTCCTTTGTGAAGGAGGGGGTGAAGATGAGTACAAAGCATAGAATACTCAGGGGATGATGATGTGTAAAACGTCATTTGTCTTCATCTAATCCATGATACTGTTTTGTCATATGTCTATTCAAGCATTGTCTGTCCCTGTTTGGTACACAAGCATTTCTGGAGAGAATGGATTGTCTCGCCCTCTCTGTTGACATACACATGGCAAAGTCGTTGTTGAAACAACCTTGTGCAAACCATCTGCACTTCCAGGTTAGCTACAGTACATATTAACTATATACACACATATAGATGTAGAATAGGATCAGAGGCGAAGGCAGAAATCTCAGCACTCTCCTTGAGCTGTTGTATTTCTCACTGTATTATAGAATTAGCTGAGTAGACTGGAACAGGGCCTCAGACTGATATGGAAATCAAGTTATACACACTATTCAGTCTTATGGAACTCAATCTCATTTCAAAGCATTGCATTTTGGTTGGTACTGCAGCCCTTGTGACTGTTGTTGTCAGAAACACCTGGAGGTTTTAACGGGGTAAAGTTACACATACTAACTGCCATAATTATGGTACTTAAACCAATATGGTTATTATCATCACTAATATACTCTTACTAGTGGCCTTTATGGTGTTGATGTCAAAGCAACATACAATTAGAGAGCGATGATATTTCACTCAGCAAGATGTTAAAAGGGGGAGAAAATGGAGGAATGAACTAAAGAGGTAGAGGATTAATTTAAAGGGGCAATCCACAGTTGAAATAATAAAGTGATTTCCACGCTTCTGTTTTGGTAAAAAGCTGAGGAATGTGCCTGGAGAAATGTTACCTCTTTCAAATTCATAGACAGAGCTTTGGATGCAAGGTCCGACCATCCAAGTTATCAAAATATAGTTTTAATCATGTTTTGATGCTATACAGTGTTTGTTTACATTTACAATATTTACAAACATTTGAGTAAAACAAGTTTTTATTTTGGGGTTCTGATGGAGTATGACAGTTGAATTCAACACATAAGGCATTTATACATTATATTCTTCAAGAATAAATGGGTATATATCATTAATTTACAAGTCCAAAAATGGATGTAGCAACTGCAGATTTCCCCTTTAAGGTGGTGAAAATTTGAAGGGGCAGAGGACAACCCTGGATTTCCTTTTAGAACTCATAAAATATTAAACAGTCTGATTCATCCTGGTAGCCTTTGCTAAGGAGCTTTCTGATGTAATAGAATATTGCAGTCGGAGCATTTCTGCTCTCAGTCCAACAGTGAGTTGTATTTGGATACAGCGACCAACAGAGGGCACTGTTATCATGTTGAACCAGCAGCCACAGTGGTAAAATGACTACTTTCCTCTGGCAGGCCAAGCACATAGCACACACACGACTTGTCCTAAACCACCCTCAAAGAGGCAGGTTATCATTGCGTAATGTGCCATTGATGTTGACGACATCCGCTGACCTCCCACTGTCTAGCCGGCTGTCTAATCAAGATCCAGAGACAATGTAATCATCTATATTATGGTCAATTCTATCTAAAGCGCTTCAGTGACAACAGGGGGTCCAATAGGGGAAATCAGAAATAATCATGGAAAAGCAATTGATTGGGATAGTCATTGTTCAATAAAAACTCACATTTAACCCCTGCCTGCAAAGGTTTTACTCTTTTTCTAGTCTCCAGGTGTATCAGAAGTGGAGAGGTGGAATTTTTCATGGTATTCTGGAATGTGGGATAAGACATGGTCCCATGACATGGAGGAGAACAGCAAGGAGATTTCCTGGACCCCTCTTTGGTAAGAACAGCATGATCTTCTGACATTACCCATTAGGCTGATAATCAACACACACACACACATACACATACACACACACACACACACACACACACACACACACACACACACACACACACACACACACACACACACACACACACACACACACACACACACACACACACACACACACACACACATACACATACACATACACATACACATACACATACACATACACATACACATACACACACACACAGACACGAATACACACAAACACTTTTTCACACAATATCAGGATGCTGTTGTTTTCAGCTGCAGTGGAAGAGAATGCTACTAATTTGAGTTTCCGTTGAGTTTACTAATAATGAAAGCCAGTTCAGCGTACACTAACAGTGTAGGTCCACATATGGTGTTTGTGCTGCCTTTTAGCTAGGGGCGGATTGACCATCTGGCATTTCGGGCAAATGCCAGATGGGCTGGTTCAGTTTTAGCCCAGTGGGCCTGTCTAGCTTGGGTTTGTTGCGTACAATGATCTTTATCTGGATAATATTTGGGACCTCAAGGAATAAAATGGGTCATTGTGGGGGCCTCAAGGAAAGAAATGGGCCTTCATTGGGGCTTTAAGGAAAAATATGGGCCAATGTGTTAGAAATGCCAGAGCTGACTTCTGGCCCCAGTCTGCCCCTGCTTCTAGCCATGAGGAAAATTCCCCTTGGCATCCAAGAGACCCAGTCAGTCAGTCAGCCAGCCAGCAAGGTGTAAACAGCAAGCTGCTGCTGTGTTCCTGGCAAAGCCTTGCTGAAAGAGGACAGTATAATCAACCCAATGCCTTTATTTATCCTCACACTGTAGCCTTTTCATAACTCAGGTAAAATGGTCTCCCACATGAAAAAATGCTATAGTTTACTATAGTATAAATACTGTAATATTACTATGGTAAAAAAACGGTAGTGTTTTTGCAAACTGTAGTGTTTTTGCAGAGTGTAGTATACTGTAGTATTTACTATAGTGTTTTTGCAGATATTACTGTAGTATATTGTAGTATTTACTATATTGTTTTTTTGTTTTATTATCTTTGACATAGAAGTGGGGGATTTCACCTACTGGATAAATACTTTTCTATAACCTGTAAGAAACACAATATATGGTCTATACTTGGCATGTAGGTTTCTTAATTATGAGTGGCACAAATTGAGATATGGGGGAGGGGAATGGGCAGGTTATATGCTAATTAATTACTGTAATATTACTATAGTTTAAAAACTGTAGTGTTTTTGCAGACATTACTGTAGTATTTACAGTAGTGATTTTGCTGACTGTAGTATACTGTAGTATTTACTATAGTATTCTACAATGTACTACAAAATTCTATAGTAAGTACTACACATGATCGAAGGATGCTACAGTGTGTAGTATAGTATTCTACAGTATACTATAGTTTACTACAACATTATATAGTAAGTACTGTAGTATTCTCTAGTAAACTGTAGTATTTTTTCATGTGGGCTGAAATGCTTTATTTTACAGTATGCTCTATTTTACAGTTCTGTATTTCAGTCCTGTATATTCAAATATATCTGAAATGTAAAAGATGCGTTAACGGTTTGAAATGTATTCTTAATGGTTCTTATGTTTTCCTTCTCTCTCTAGAATGGGTTGATGCTGGTCCTGCTGGAGCTGATGATCTGAACCAGTCTGTCTGCCACCTAGCTCCCCCTCCTCCAAACACAACCACTGCCCATGTCCTGATCCCAGTGGTCCAGCTTGTCTGTGGTAAGACCCTCCCCCCCCCCACCCCCACCCCTGCCCCCCCTCCCCTCCCATCCCGTCCCCTGCCCTACCCACTCCTCTTCAGTATTTTTCTATTAAAAGCACATTAAGTCTATGCTTAACTAAAGACATCCAGTGCAGTCCATAGGCCTACACCAGAGGCCTACACCCAAGCTGTTGCAGAGTTTAATGTGTAGTGCCAGGGTTGCAAAGGGCCATCTCTGAGGCTCTGGTGGCTTTCTATGCCTCTCGCCTCTGTCTGCTTGCTGTGTCACTATCAACACAAACACACACACGCACACACACACACACACACACACACACACACACACACACACACACACACACACACACACACACACACACACACACACACTTGGGGCTGAGGCCAGAATCCCTCTGACACCCAGGGTAACTTGTGTCCTTTGTCACCGCAACTGGCTCTGCCACACTGGCAGCTTTAGCTCACAGGCAATCAGTGCAGGAGCAGCATGTGTGTGTGCACGTCTGCAAGTGCAGGCATTTGTGTGTCATTTCTTGTGCATTTGGTGTGTGTGTGTGGTCAGTAGCCTACTTGTCAGGGATAGAAATGTGTCCCAGTCTCCAAGCTTTAAGTGCTCACTGTGCCACACAAGTGGTGGTGAATGGTGATGCATACAGTATGATTAGAAGCCTCTACTTGGGCCTTATGAGATGTATTCTACAGTGTTTGTATAGTAGCCCCTCTAACCAAGCTATGAGATTGAAGACGCTGGCGACATACGGGTGAGAACATGCCACCTCCCTCTATACATGTGGGTGAGTTGCTCTGGGTGCCAGCCCCTGGCGTGGTCAAGTTCAATTTATATCACACTAATGTATCAGCAGTATGAGCAAATCGTTTCTATTGCCCCCTGCATCAACAACCCAGGTATAAACAGACACACACACACACACACACACATCTCAAGACAAGGGATGTATGCTTCAGATACCCTATGAGAAGACAGAGAGAGAGAGATAGAGAGAGAGAGAGAGAGAGAGAGAGAGAGAGAGAGAGAGAGAGAGAGAGAGAAAAGGGCAACCAGTGAAGAACATACACCATTATCAATACAACCCATATTTATGTTTATTTATTTTCCCATTTGTACTTTAACTATTTGCACATTGTTACAACACTGTATATAGACATAATATGTCATTTGAAATGTCTTTATTCTTTTTGAACTTCTGAGTATAACATTTACTGTTCATATTTATTGTTTATTTCACTTTTGTTTACTATCTACTTCACTTGCTTTGGCAATGTTAACATACGTTTCCCATGCCAATAAAGCCCTTACATTGAAAGAGAGAGAGAGAGAGAGAGAGAGAGAGAGAGAGAGAGAGAGAGAGAGAGGAGAGAGAGAGAGAGAGAGAGAGAGAGAGAGAGGAGAGAGAGAGAGGATAGAGAGAGAGAGAGAGAGAGAGAGAGAGAGGAGAGAGTGTAGATATACATAATATGACATTTGAAATGTCTTTATTCTTTTGAAACTTCTGAGTGTAATGTTTACTGTTAATATTGATTGTTTATTTCACTTTTCTTTACTATCTACTTCACTTGCTTTGGCAATGTTAACACACGTTTCCCATACCAATAAAGCCCTTAAATTGAATTGAATTGAATTGAGAGGAGAGAGAGGAGAGAGGGCGAGAGAGTGTGAGAGAGAGAGAGGAGAAGAGAGAGAGAGAGAGAGAGAGGAGAGAGAGAGAGAGAGAGAGGAGAGAGAGAGAGAGAGAGAGAGAGAGAGAGAGAGAGAGAGAGAGAGAGAGAGAGAGAGAGAGAGAGAGAGAGAGAGAGAGAGAGAGAGAGAGAGAGAGAGAGAGAGAGAGAGAGAGAGCATGGTACATGTAGCTTTATCCATCTTAAAACAAAGGGAGACAAAGTCCCCTCTCTCCTCTGTGCCCTGTGCAGATCCTTAATGGAAGAGATATTACAGACTACCACTATTGCTTCCACTAGCTGCACCCGGCAGTACTCTGGCTGGTCATAATCTCTGTCCTGTATCCATGGTGGTGCAGTACTCTGGTTGGTTATAATCTCTGTCCTGTATCCATGGTGGTGCAGTACTCTGGCTGGTTATAATCCCAGTCCTGTATCCATGGTGGTGCAGTACTCTGGCTGGTCCTAATCTCTGTCCTGTATCCATGGTGGTGCAGTACTCTGTCTGGTTATAATCTCTGTCCTGTATCCATGGTGGTGCAGTACTCTGGCTGATTATAATCTCTGTCCTGTATCCATGGTGGTGCAGTACTCTGTCTGGTTATAATCCCTGTCCTGTATCCATGGTGGTGCAGTACTCTGGCTGATTATAATCTCTGTCCTGTATCCATGGTGGTGCAGTACTCTGGCTGGTCATAATCTCTGTCCTGTATCCATGGTGGTGCAGTACTCTGTCTGGTTATAATCTCTGTCCTGTATCCATGGTGGTGCAGTACTCTGGCTGATTATAATCTCTGTCCTGTATCCATGGTGGTGCAGTACTCTGTCTGGTTATAATCCCAGTCCTGTATCCATGGTGGTGCAGTACTCTGTCTGGTTATAATCCCTGTCCTGTATCCATGGTGGTGCAGTACTCTGGCTGGTTATAATCCCAGTCCTGTATCCATGGTGGTGCAGTACTCTGTCTGGTTATAATCTCTGTCCTGTATCCATGGTGGTGCAGTACTCTGGCTGATTATAATCTCTGTCCTGTATCCATGGTGGTGCAGTACTCTGGCTGATTATAATCTCTGTCCTGTATCCATGGTGGTGCAGTACTCTGTCTGGTTATAATCTCTGTCCTGTATCCATGGTGGTGCAGTACTCTGGCTGGTTATAATCTCTGTCCTGTATCTATGGTGATGCAATACTCTGGCTGGTAATAATCTCTGTTCTGTATCCATGGTGATGCAGCACTCTGGCTGGTTATAATCCCTGTCCTGTATCCTTGGTGATGCTTGCTACATGGGAGGTAACTTCCTCCTCCTCATTTGATAGTGCCACATCATGCTGCGTGTGGCCTGTATAATCTACATGTCTGATGTCATCACATAGCATTAACCTGTATAACCTACATGTCTGATGTCATCACATAGCATTAACCTGTATAACCTACATGTCTGATGTCATCACTAATCCTAACCATGGAATATGATGGTTTTTCCACCCATGTGGTCGTTTGATTGGATTAGTGTAACATGTACTGTATTGTATATGTTATTTAAACAATAATGCCCAGGGGGGGTGAGGTATATGGCCAATATACCACGGCTAAAGGCTGTTCTTAGGCACTACGAAGTGCGGGCTGCCTAGATACAGCCCTTAGCCGTGGTATATTGGCCATATACCAAAAACCCCAGAGGTGCCTTATTGCTATTATAAACTGACACTAGCCACACTGACACTAGTCAAACTGACACTGTAATTAGAGCATTAAAAATAAACGTTTTGTCATACCCATGGTATACGTCTTTTATAAACTGGGCGTTTCGAGCCCTGAATGCTGATTGACTGACAGCCATGGTGTATCAGACCGTATGACAAAACATTTATTTGTACTGCTCTAATTTCGTTGGTAACCAGTTTATAATAGCAATAAGACACCTCTGGGGTTTGTGGTATATGGCCAATATACGTGCCTAAGAACAGCCCTTAGCTATGGTATATTGGACATATACCACACCTCCTCGGGCCTTACTGCTTCAATAGAACACTAACAAATCTACAAATCGCGCGTTGAGAAATGATGTTGCAAAAACAACTATCTATTGAGGAGGTGAATAGCATCAGTGAACGTTGCGTTTGATTAGAAGTTAAAAGGACTATTCCTCTGGATATACGGACACTGGCAATACTAAAGGAAGACCACATACCGTGACGTGAGAACAGAGACAGACAGACAGGCACGGTTAAAGTTCCATTTCAGACATTCAGCCCCATTCATTATTGGTTTTAGCTGCAAGGCAATGTGGACCCATTACTGGCTGCATTGACCACATCAGAGGAGAGGGTCAGGACATATTTTCCATTAGGGGCTGGGATTGTTGTTGTGGATTATGGGGCAGTGGGGGCACAGAGGGGAACGGGAGGCTTTTAGAGGGGAGGGGAGAGGAAGCTGCCTGGAGGAGCTCTGTTGTTTTGCTGAGACAGAAGGAAGTGCCGTGCGCTCTCATCCCCACAGATGAATAATGCTGATCATTGGGATGAAAAGATGGTCAAAGATTACACAACTCTATTCTAGGACCAAATTGGACATCAGGGCCCAGTTTTTCAAAAGCGATCTATCTGGATTTCACTTATCGGATAGGATTAAATGCATAGAAATAGAACGAATAGCACGGGAGTCCCCATTGAAGCCAATGATACGTTCGTCCTATTCATTCTATATCTATGCATTTAATCCTATCCGATAGAAAAACTGGGACTTGGATCTTAACATAACTTGTTAACGCACTATTCTGCCTTGCTGTGACAAAGTGTGTTGTAAGACAAATCTTATTCAGTGTCTGTTTGTTACATACTGTAGACAATGCATGGGACCAGCGGCATGTGGCTTGTGGCTTCTCAGCAATCAATAATGATCCTGCAGCCCAGTATACGTCAGTTGGTTGTATAAAAAGCTATGAGTATTGATATAAAATGTTCATTGGCTCAGGGGAAGTGCTTAGATAATCACCCCCAAAAAGGCCCTTCCTGCACCCCCGCCCTCACACACACACACACACACATAGACACACACACACACACACAACACTCGTTATTTGGTACCTCAGCGAGGTCAGCCCCGCCTCCTTTAGTCACCACGTCAACAATCACTGGCGGGATCGACTGTTCCTTCTCTCCATCTCTCCCTCTCTCCCTCTCTCCCTCTCTCCCTCTCTCCCTCTCTCTCCTTCTCTCCTTCTCTCCTTCTCTCCTTTACGCCCTTCTGCCTCCATCAGGCCTGCCTGTTCCTGACGGGGGACTGGGGTGGCTATGGGGAGGGTGCTTCTCCCACGAGGGCTAGTCTGGGTTGGGTTGGGCTGGGCTGGTCACCTTGCTGGAGGCTATGAGGGCTAGTTTACATATAGAAGCAGGCCAGCCAGCCCATACCTCAGAGTGTCCTTTGTCCTCCATGTTTGTCTGGTCCCAAACTGAACCTCCATCTCCTCCTCTGGAACTTTCCCTTCATCTGAACCGGTAAGATACACTGCCTGACCATATGAATACTACTAGGTAAAGAGGCCTTCTATAAAACTCACTCTGAACCTTTTGCATGGACTTGAGACGTTTTTAAATATCCTTGCCATCTCAAGTGCATAATTAGTATGTGTGGTTGCTATGGGGGGTTGTATATGTTTATAGTAAAACATGCACTGTGACAGCCTTGGGATATGGAGGAATACATTGGCCACGTCCCAATACTCTCAAATGTGTTGCTTTCCTTATCTCCTTTCCTTCATGAGCACTGATAGGTACAACGACTGGGACAGGTTTCCAGTTCCACAATATCACTTTCACCTATCAAGTCCTTTCAGATCAGTGGGCCCTAAGGGAAGGAGACAAGGAGAGGACGCTGTCTAAAACTATGGGGACAAGGCCTTACTTTGTAATAACTTGAGGAAACCCTGTAAAGTTCAAGTCTGTGTCTGTGGGGCTGCCACCATGTACTCTTGGTTTTGAAGGAGAGCCAACAGCGTTATTTGAATATATAACAGATTCCCTGTGACACTGTGTGTATACTGTTTAGCCCCACTGCCTCTCTCAGCCTCTTATGATTCAATGTGGAGCAAATTTAATGCTCTATTTGTGGTATTCTCCCATAGGCCATTCGACAGGCAGGGTGGTGGGGCGGCTGTGGGGATCATTCTGTGTTTTTTGGGGGGTGATAAATTAAGTGCAAAAAATACACATATTTAACACACATTGTTAACCTCATAGACCGATAGAACGGATAGACAGACAGACAGACAGACAGACAGACAGACAGACAGACAGACAGACAGACAGACAGACAGACAGACAGACAGACAGACAGACAGAGAGATAGATAGATAGATAGATAGATAGATAGATAGATAGATAGATAGATAGATAGATAGATAGATAGATAGATAGATAGATAGATAGATAGATAGATAGATAGATAGATAGATAGATAGATAGATAGATAGATAGATAGATAGATAGATAGATAGATAGATAGATAGATAGATAGATGGATGGATGGATGGATGGATGGATGGATGGACGGACAGACGGACGGATAGATGTTGAGTGTTTAAGAGGACATATTTAAACCGAGACATGCATCTTGCTAAATCACCATGGGGTATTTTTTATTTATTTCTTCCCTCTGAACAATGGAAATTGAGTTGGGACACACTCCTCATTGTTTGTGTTCCCTCTAATCCGATGTCTGTACCCCTGTACCCCCGTTGCCCACATCGCCCCACTCAAACCCTCCACCCCCTAAACTCTACATTCTGTCTGTGCTGCTGGGGTCCCATCCCTAATAACGTGCTGGGATTAAATCCTGCACAACTGTTCATCTGACACAGGGTTGGATTTGAGCTGGATTGGATAATCTGGATGGGATGCCTCTAAAGCTCCCTGTAATCCCCCCTCCCTCCCACACACACACACACACACACACACACACACACACACACACACAGCGCCAGATTAGAAGCCAGCCGGGAGGAGCCAGGGTGGTTCGATGGGGGCTGGATGTCACGACAGACAGTGATGTGGGGTTTGGGCTTTGACCTCTGCATCTCCATCCCTCCATCAGCCTCATCCTCCAGGGCATGCAGACCACCACCCCAACCCCCAAACCAACCACCAACCCTGGTAGTCCCTTGTCACAGACGTTGGGGGTCTGTGGTTTTAGGACTACAACGATGGGTGCCATTTTGCTGGCGTTCCATGGCGGTCGTTGTATCTGAAAATACTTTGGGTGTTGTGTTCATGATCAGCTAGAGAAGAAAGCGGTGGGTTGGTGGGTTGGTGGGTTGGTGGGTGAACAATTGACCTACAGGACAGGCGAGTGCCTGGGGGTGGCTATGCAGACCTTGACACCCCGCCTCCGTAGACATGCCCCAATGCCAGTGTGCCTCACTGGGCACCCCCTTTGTTCCGTTTGGGGGTCGGGGAGGGGGGGATGTTGACACCATCCCGCCTCATCATACAGCCTATTTACAGTAGACCACAACATAGTCAGTGTAGTCAGGGGATCTCACTGCCAGAAATTGTTCAGCTAGGATGCAAGGGTGTTTCATTTCGTCATTTTATTTCGAGAGGGGTCACGGGTTCTCTGTCTCGCCCATGTGATTTGGCCTTTCCAACCAATCAGATATCACAATTCAGACTGGGCATAGCAAAGGGGAGAGGAAAAAATCATTTTCATTCGCTGTTTTTTTAAAATCTTTTGCAAACGTCGAAAGGGGTCGCCGTCTGTTTTACGCTGCACGAAGGTAATACCTATTTTTCAGCTTCTAGATCAGGTTTGAGGAAGGCCTCTGTTGAGTCCAGTGGTCATATTGCTACTATTCAAATATGTATTTATTTTTATAAACAGATATGGTGGAAATGTATCATATGTATGTACAGTAGGCTAGTGTTGGGCTATTCGTAAATCAGGCTTCATGGCAGCAGGAGACATTGGCCAATGTTGAGTTGGGAAATGTCTTCAATAATTAATCAATGTCTGTAGAGTTATCGTTAAGTGGCGCGGGAACAGCAGCCATTGACATGTTGCGAGTTCATTATCTCGATCCCATCGTTATTTGAAACCCCTTTGTTTAGTAATGACAAATACAGTGGGCATCGATCTGACGCAATTGTTTAGCCGTTGCTCTTAGTGTGTCCTTCATTAGGCAAATACAAAGGGTGTTTTGACCCCATGTGTGTGCTGTGAAAGTATTTCTGTATTCCCTTGAGAATCGCCGGTTAGCTTGTTGGTTGGACCCCTCTCTTTGTGGTCCCTCCATGTTCCCTGCTATTGACTCACCATTATGATCGTATACATTCGGGCTAATTGTTTAATTTAATTATCGGTTAATTGTTCCTTTAAGGTTGGTTCTAATGACATTGTGATGTTTTGAGCATCAGAAGTGGCGTAGTTCTATTGTGATGAGTTCCGCTGACCTTGTCCACACTGTAAATGGTAACGGAACCTGATAGCCAATGTGATGGATGTATCTAGTCCTCACGACCATTATCCCAATCATCCTCACTATCACATTAGCTCTCTTGATGGTGTTCTTGGTCCGTAGGAACAGTCAACGTGTCATTTGGCATTATCAGTAATTCATGAACTGTGGGATTGAACTAAGGAAGCACCAAATCGCTGAGATGTATGTTTCCTCCGTAATGGTTAGGACAGGTTTTAAAAGATCCCATAATTGTTAAAATATTGCATGATTGACATCTCCAGTAATAATACCAAAGGCTGGCACTATTATCTTTTTTTAAATGATCAAATTAATATTTGTATTGGAATTTGGAAAACTAAATATCATTGTAATCTATCAAGGAAGTAAAATACTATGATCAAAAAATTGTATTAAAGAATTTCAAAATTATTTAAAAAAATACGTTTACACTCGACCCATTTAACATGACTGTAATCTGATCCATGCATGCCCATTCAGCGGAGCCTTGACTTAGTGACAAGCTGTGATCTCATGTACATTTGTGGGAGATCTAAGATGGCCGACCTCACGCTTTTCTTTTAGCACCACATTCACAGTACAACATGGTGAGCTACAACACAAAACGGGGTCTATACTATCTATCCCGTCGTAGGCAATGGCACATTTTACGACCCCATTTTGTGATTCGATTCTTATTAGGGGACAGTGGCAAGTGTTTTTGGGGCCACACGTGCCCCATCCTTCTCTTCTCTCCAGTCTCGCCCGGCCTGCTGAGGTAGGCTGATGTCTCAGCGCGGGGGCGGATGATCTAGAGTGACAGCGCTAGAGTGTACTGTCATAGCCGGGTAGAGGAGAGGAAGGCCGTTCGCTCAGCACCACAGACACCCCCTCCCCACCGCCCCCTCCCCACGTCCCCCTTCTCCCCTTCCCATCACACTGCAACAAAAGCCTAGCTAGCGTCAATCGAGACCAGAGCTGCTGCTCACATCTCAGTGTCCTGCATCTACAACACATTCTATTCTATAGTTATTCTATTCTATTCTATTCTATATTTATTGTATTTTATTGTTATTATTAATATTATTATTGTATTTATTTAAGAGTCTCTTTTTTCAAAGCAAGATCTGACAACTTGGGTGGGTGCAATTTTGTCTCTGGACCCTCTGGTACAACACCAAGATATTTGGTTATTTTATTTTGCAAACGGCAACACAAGTTTAACTTTAATATCTAACATCAACATCTACTTCTCTGCTGTCCGCTGTCCCTCTTTCCTCTTACTTACTGCAGGCCATTTTTATCCAGCGTTAGAATCTAATAGAAGTGGAATGGTGATTTTAGTGACAGGCTCAGTCATGCAGGAGATGGTTCTGCATGAGTCATTAAAGCAGATCGAGTTCTTCATTGGGGTTTCCTGCTGTTGCATCCTCATGGTATTGAGGAAGCATGGGACATCCTTAAGGCACCCCCAAATGCTGCCCAACATAGTCCGTCTAAAGGTTAGAAGTGAGAGGTCAAAGGTGATTGAGGGGGCATATTGGTGCTATTTGAGGGTGCTGACTTGCTTTTAGTGAGTGGTTCATTGCAGCTATTTTCCTAATGAAAAGTTTGGTTAGTGGGGTTAGAATGTAGAATGGACTGGCAGTCTGATCTCTGACTGGCACTTCTCTTGGCTCCTCATAACAGATTACAATGCTGCGTCATTCACCTCTTTACCAGAAAACGTGGCCAACCAAAGAGAATATAGCTACGATTTGTGTGCCATGTGTAACATATGTATGCTCTTTTCTAGTTTGCTTGTGTGTGTTAACTTATGCTCTATTAATTACTCAATGATTGAGCTCAAAGGTCCTTTGTAGAATCAGGGTCAATTTGAGTCGGAGCAGGCAAACATACAGAGTATATGAATGTGGGGTGCACTGCTTGTGAAGATCCAATGTCTTGAGCCACCGTCAGTCTCAGTTTAGTGGTCTCTCTCTCTCTACGGCTTTGGTTTACAAGTGTATGCTTATGGAGGGTTTATATCAAAATTAGAATGACATATCTCTAGCTCGGTGGATTAAAATGGAACAGATGACGGGGCTTTGGCCTAGATTATACTGCGAGTTCTGTCCTCCATTTTCCCATTCCTACAGATCTCAGTCTTTCTCTCACGTGCGCTGTAAGAGCCTGGTTTGATGTTTCAAATAATTCGTCTCAGACTTTGCGGAGATTTTCAAACAAAACACATTTTCCAACACAATCTCCAATAAGGAAATATTAAAGACGCTGATTGCGTGTTCTCACAGGTCTAAGCTTGAGCAAGCATACAGTACACACAAGCACATGCACCAACTCACACACAGCTGACCAGAAGCAGGGAAAGGCAGCAGTGAGGCCGGATAAGGTGAGGCAACACTGCAGAGAAAATTGCTGGCTCGTTTCTACAGTGCATAATAAGACTGCAGTGCTGGGATTCCTTTCTGTAGCCCAGCACTTATCAAGGCCTCTGGACGGCCTCTCTGTCATTCCCGGGTGATGTCTCTCAATTCTATCAAATATCTTTCTCTCCTTTTCTTCTTATCTTCCTGAGTGCTGACAGAATCATTTCAGGTGATCAGTGCTTGGGTCACTTCTATTTAAGACTCACCTGTCTCAGTGAGGGGCCGTTACTGTACTCACTCAAAACGCTCTCTCTCTCTCTCCTGCCCACCCTCTTCGGATACTGAAGACAGCTATTTTCACAAACCTCTCTTTTCATATTTACTAAAGTGTTCTCTTCACTCACAGTCCAGTGGGCCTACATAAGAGGAATCTTCCTCCATTGTTAGCTCTACATAAAAGAGCTAAGAAATGAAAAGAAAGACAGACAGGCTTCTTCTCTAGGAGTGAATCTGCAGCATGCAGTCTGTTCTGTACTGGGCTGAGGGCAGGCAGGGCAGCAGACGAAGGGAGAGAGGGAGAGATGAAAGAAAAGGAAGAGCCATTTTGTGCGCGGTGTTGTCCAGCCGAGCGTAAAGCGTGATTAATTCAATAGCAGAGCACCATAGAGGAGGAGGCCAGCAGCTCTGCAGCTCAACACAGCTCTCTCCTGACCCACTTACTAACTACATCAGATGTCACGAGAAATACTGCTCTCTCTCTACCACTCTCTCTCTCTCTCTCTCTCTCTCTCTCTCTCTCTCTCTCTCTCTCTCTCTCTCTCTCTCTCTCTGTATCTCTCTCTATCGCTTTCTCTTTTTTCTCTCTTCCTCTCTCTCTCTCTCTCTCTATTTATTTTTCTCTCGCTCTCTCTCTATCTCTCTCTCTACCTCTTTCTTTCTCTTTCTCTTTCTCTCTCTTTATTTGTATCTCTCTATCTCTCTCTCTGTCTCTCTCTTCCTCTCTCTCTCTCTCTCTCTCTCTCTCTCTCTCTCTCTCTCTCTCTCTCTCTCTCTCGCTCTCTCTCTCTCTCTCTCTCTCTCTCTCTTTCTTTGTCTTTATTTCCAACTTGTTGATGTAATAACTCCGTTAACAAGGGAGATAGAGCATGGTCAACAAATACATTGTCCAGTGCATCAAAATACACTTGAAAACACTATTGGTCGAATGCAGACACTGGATTTTGATAATGTAGTGTTCGGTCGGACGCATTTATGAACCTTCACTCTGTTGCCTCACTCATTGAATACGGTGGTATTGTGTCCTAAATTGCATACCCTACTAATACATTCTAATACATAACTGATGTTAACCATTTGGGATTCAATTAAATATCATTCAACCAAGGGACACAATAGGCACATTTGGAGATAAAACAGGATTTTGCATTTTAAATGTGTTTTTTGAATGCTGCCGCTCTCTCAAATAGAGGTCCGAGAATGGTGCCTAATATTTATCTGTTGAAATAAAAAAGCAAGTTGACTGGAAGGCATGGATGGGGCATGGATGAATCATGAGTCTGTGACCTAATTCTATTGTTCTCCAGTGGATGAGGGAGAAAGTGGTGGATGGTAGGAGAGCTATTCAAACACACCACCAGGCACACGAGAGAAAATGCATTCTCATTTCAGCCTCACATGATGGCTCTCAGGAGGAGTGGACTGATTGACGTCTATAGGATTTGTTTTCTGCATGCCGCTTTTTGTGTAATGACTTGAAGAATGCTTCAAATAGCCAACCTCAATTGGAAGGCATTTCCATCACCATGTATGCCTTCAGAAAGAGCTAGGAGCGGTAGCCATATACACCAGTATTTATATTACCATACCACAGAGAGAGGTTGCATCCTCTCCTCTAGTTCCATCACCAAAATAACCCCGGCAACCCCTGGCTCCAGCAGTCCATTGGGCTACGGTCTCAGCCAGCCTACCACACCCCACGTGCATCCCCAGCCCCCAAACCCCCTCCTGCTCTTGGTCTTAGGGGGGTGTATTTCTGTCCCTGCCCTAGCCCTGTGGCAGGCCTGCACCACTGGGTTTATCTCTGTCCCTGCCCTAGCCCTGTGGCAGACCTGCACCACTGGGTTTATCTCTGTCCCTGCCCTAGCCCTGTGGTAGACCTGCACCACTGGGTTTATCTCTGTCCCTGCCCTAGCCCTGTGGCAGACCTGCACCACTGGGTTTATCTATGTCCCTGCCCTAGCCCTGTGGCAGACCTGCACCACTGGGTTTATCTCTGTCCCTGCCCTAGCCCTGTGGCAGACCTGCACCACTGGGTTTATCTCTGTCCCTGCCCTAGCCCTGTGGCAGACCTGCACCACTGGGTTTATCTCTGTCCCTGCCCTAGCCCTGTGGCAGACCTGCACCACTGGGTTTATCTCTGTCCCTGCCCTAGCCCTGTGGCAGACCTGCACCACTGGCCTGGCTCTTAAACCCCGATTAAGGCTTTTTATGCAATCTGACCTCTGGGATATTCTTCTCAGTAGAGAGGAAGTAGAAACTGGAGTCAAAGTATCTCAATCCCTGCTGACAATGCTGCTCTGTTGAAGAAGAAATGTGAACACATTGAGAAACTTAGCCAGTATCTCTATATTCATAAACCCATTGATCTATAATTACTGTTGATTTTACTTCTAATTTATCACAGTTTATATCTCACCTATCACAAAAAGCTTTGCCTGAATATGGCCTTTCTCTTCAGTCAGGTTGTTGTAGCTGGTCTGTAGCTGGTCCCTCTCTGCAGTTAAGTTGATTTTATAAAAGGAACATTTCTGGAACAAGTTGTTCCTTTTATCCTCAGAATCTTTGATGGTTTTGTTATCTACAAAGTATAAACACATAGTTACTAGCTAAAACACCAGGTAAATAGGCCTAGTAACCAGCACTTCTTACAAGTAGGTGATAAGCTATGAACTTGGACACAAACTCACAGTAGACAGACAGGCCTATGATCCCAGCCAGTAGAACACACAACAGCCCCAGACACACTGCAGCAACTAGGAAGGTTCTCTTCCCTGAGCTATCAGGCTCTGTGGACACATACAAGAGACGTTTACGTTTGTGTGTGTGTTACCTGAGTGCTGGTCTCCTGGTCCATTATTAGGAGCAGTGTCTGCTGTCTCTTCTCTCCTGATGCTGGTCTCACCGTCTCTCAGGGTGTCTGCACTGACGTAGATATCCACAATACTCTCTTCCATCTCACATCTGTTAAACTTGACCCTCTTGTTCATATCTGGTTCAGCATAGATGACCATTGACATCTTTAACAATGCCTGGGTCTTTCTTTCTACATAGGTCTACTATACATTAAGTCTCTGCTTCTAGACTTAATGTGGTGGTCTTCCAACATGGCCGCCAGGAGGCGTCGTACGTCAACTTCAAGCCCTCTATACGTAAAGTCTCTGCTTCTAGTGATATCTCTGTCTCTGAGTCATCTGTGTTTCTCTGTCTGTGTGACTTCTGTAGGTGTTAACTCTAGGGAAGTATCAACATAATGACACGGGTAGTTGTGGCTATGCTAATACAAAAAATAGAACAGGTTTGCATACTTTTGTGCATGTGTGCATGTGTGTGTGTGAGAGATTGTTACAGTGGTTATTGTTAAACCATTTTTTGCGGCACAATATAAATCATTCCATGTCTCTACATGGTCATCTTGTCCAGAGTATATCTCAACACAGTCCTCCTGCCCAGGGAATGGGACTTGCTATTTGTGATGATGGACATGACACTATCATACCAGGAAGATATAGATAATAGAGGGGAAGTGGAGAACAAATTCTAGCTGTTAACATATATTAAATATCATATGTAACAGCCCCAAGATAATTCAGGGAGTTTCCAGAACTCCCCCTTCCTTTCACCTTTCTGCTGATTTGGACCCTCTGTTTACTCCCAAATATACATCAACATGTTCAGGAGGTCGAGGACTACAAACATGGGTCATTATAATGTCCATACAATAGATTTGACACTACAAACTGCTCCAAGTGGATATTGAGGGTGGGTAGGCTTAACCAGTGAAGATGAGATGACAACAGAAACCACCCGGGCTTTCCTTTACTTTTACAGTTTAGTCATTTAGCAGACGCTCTTATGCAGAGCGACATCCTGGAGCAATTAGGGTTAAGTGCCTTGCACATCGACAGATTTTTCACGAAGTCAGCTCGGGAATTCAATCCAGCAACCTTTCGGTTACTGGCCCAACGATCTTAACCGATAGACTACCTGCCGCCATCTCTCTTAATGAACTTGATTGGTTGAGGAGATTTTGAGTGACAGCTGGTTGAAAATGTGAAAATATCCACTTCACTTCCCTCTTTTGGGACCCATATAGGGGAACAACAGTCAAATATGAGCATTTGATATTGTGCTTCTATGTAACTTGACAACAAAGACTGACTGTCAAGATTGTTAGGAGAACACACAGCAGCCCCAAACACACTGCAGCAACTCCAGAGGGTCTCTTCCACCACTGAACATGAACTGAATCACAAAATATTAAAGTAAGAACTTTGGTAATGTGTTTTACTGCATCATCCAGGATTGGGACACATAAAGGTATAGTACTACAGGGTAATCTCACCTATTTAATGTGTGTGTGTAAATTATGTGTGTGTGTGTGTGTGTGTGTGTGTGTGTGTGTGTGTGTGTGTGTGTGTGTGTGTGTGATCTTACCTGAAGCAACAACTCCATCTCTTGGACTGGGCTTGAAGGCTCTTACGTTGGCATATAATTGGCCATCAATGTCTGTGTTCTTCATTGCATCAGGCTCGTCATCTTTAAATCCATCCGAGTTTTCATAGACTCTCTCTGACATCTTAACACACTTGTGGTCAAATACAGTAACTTCTACTTCTAACCTCAGCTCTAATATACGTCTGTACCTGTCTTCTCCCTGGACTGTCCTGAGTCAGTGTGACCTATGGTAGTGACACTACATTTTAAACTGCCAACCACAGTGAAGGGGAAACTGTCAAATCAACACATCACTGGCCCCCACATGACTCCACCCACTTTAGCTACTAATGGAAACATGTTTGTTTCCCGTCCGTTTTAAATGAGTCAAGATATTGTCAAAGTCGCGTCAATTCAAATCTGGTATTAGGAACAAAAGAGGTCAACACGACTTCTAAGATCTACTAGTTATTTTAATTAATGCAAAAACCTTCAATGGTAAATATGATGTTTCGTATATACGGGCTCTCTGTGATGCCTCGCAGGACACTCCAGAGAACTAACACATTGTTTCAGAAACAATACCCAAATACTCTGACAGAGGAAGTTTCCCACTTCTCTGCTGGCCAATTAGAGTAAAGACTTGAGCGTGGTTTAAACTTTCTCAGCCAATCCGTTGGTTCAGGGGTGGGTCTCATCTCCTCGGCGCCATTTGTTGCACACTTCAGCCAGGCACAAGATTATCATAACAACCTATCATAGTGAGAAGAGCCAGCTCCCTTAGACATCATTCCTATGTCCAAGGAAGGCTCACAGATCACAAAGAACCATTATAGTCTAGCATTTGAAGACACAATCCTTATCTTATTTTACCCACTAAAACAGCTCTTCACATCAATCACAGCCTCCCCAGGTGTCACAACCTACATTAGCCCAGTCAAGAATGCATTCTTTCTAAGTTAGTCATCCCATCAGTTTAGGAGAATAATAAATCCCCAATAATCCCCCTTTTCACACCTAATAAGGTGTGATTCAAAAAATAAGAAAACACAGATTGTCATTCATTATAATACAATACAAACAAAAAATCACACTTTTATTAATAGGCCATAATGATACTAAAAAATTTAAACCCTCAGTCCATCTACACCCAACTTGCACATTGTTACCAGTCACCAAGGAACTTCAAACCATCACATAAGGAAAGACAAACATTCACATAATTAACTTGATTAATAAAGCATAAAACACAGGATTAATAGAACACAAAACATACGACCATTAAAACATAAAACACAAACAGAGAAGTATATTTTGGCCCCCTTTAGACACCCTCTAGTGTCACTCCACCAAGCCTGGTAGGTCATATCCTCCATTCCTAGGTTGGAGTCCAGGATTGGGCCTTATCTCACCATCTGTGGGAAATCACCTTCTCCACCTCCTTTCTCACCAAACCTCAGACACAGGAAATAAGACAACATCCACAAAGAACAAGTATACCCATAGAAGCTATAACTTCACCCAGAATAGTTACAACAATAGTTTTCCATTTATCAAATATGTTATCAAACCAACCTTTTATGGAGCTCTCACTACCAGAGTTCTCAGCCAGTTTGTTCGTCAGTGTAGTTACTCCCATGAAGCTCTTTTGTCACTGACCCGTCCGGTGCTATATTGTTTGAGGATGAAAATACAGCACATAGATCCAAACAGAACATAAACTCCGCCCCTCTCAGCCAAAAGCATATCTAAAGCTATTCTATTCTGCCTTGTCATTAAGATAGTTGCCGCTGTCTGCTCATCTAATCCCTTTATTGCATCACAAGTGTGGTTTATAAATCTTTGCTGGTTATAGTAAATATAATTTATCCAATCTACGTTTTTATTAATTGTTGACCACCAAAAATACTTGATTCAAACTCAACTGCGATCTGATTCCTAGCTTTGAATTGTTCTGGAACCTCTCGAGGTACTCCTATCCCATCACAGGATCCTTTCATCAAAGGATCCCGGGAGGAGGTCCTACTTTCTACGTGACAACTCACCAGTCTCTGACATGTTTGATTGTTTACATATGTAGTTGAGTTCACAATCAGTTATCACCACACAACCATCAGATGTCAGCACGGGCCTGGTTTTAGTTCCTAAAATCCTCTGGCTGCAACAAAGAGGAGAGATTAGTCATGTTCTCTTTCAGTTGTGATATTCTCTGTGTAGGAGCAGAGCTAAGATGCCCTACTCTGTATCCTATCTTATTAGTCCTAGAAAAACAATTAGAATCCCCTGAGACTTCAAACGTAGGCAACCTAGGTCGGAATGACCTTGTTATCGGGGATACTGATAGTTCAAGTTACTACAAGACTCTTTCACCACATTCCCAGGTGGCTTGCATGGAGGATAAACCTGTTTTTGCGTACTTCAGACTTTCAGACAGTACCTACCCTTCTATGGGTCGCACTGCCATTTCTGGTAATTCCCTATTTTCACAATACTTCACCTGTCCCTAAACTGTGCACAGAGACCTACACATCCCCCACGCTCTCGACATAAGCAACTACATAGTCCCAGGATGTACACGGCGACACACATATAGTAATGTCCTCCCCTAAAGTCCCTAATCTTCCCCTTTCCCTACGTCTAGCTGTCTCCTATGCCTTCGTAGACTGTGCTCAGGTATTATTTTATCAACTTGTTTTAGGTTAACTACTACTTTTGGCTGATCAGAAGGGTTTGAGTGTGTTAGGAATATGGCCCCCACAATCAGACAGCTACCTACCATCAGGAGACCTGTGAATCCCCATCCTCGCCCTGAGAACATGTCAGACGCCAACCCATTGGTTCACCTTCTACCGAACTCACACAGGGATGATCAGACAGGGTAAGGGAATCTTCGTTAAGGAGCCAACCCCCGAGCCCTAATGGTGATCGGATCTTTCTCCTAACTCTGTGTTTGTTCATCAGGTGTAACTGGGTTTACCTTTTTTGCAGTGTGTGACATGCACCCAGATTGATCTAATAGGACTTGATAGGGCCCTTCCCAACAGGCCTGCTTCCAGTTTTTCTTCTTTTATGGACTGGATCCACACCCAGTCTCCTGGTGTGATAGAGTGGGTCACCTTCTCCTTTAGTTCACCTGTGGGGCACAAAACCTCTGACATACGGGTGTGGTTAATAAACTATCTTCACACATACATGTTCAGCTCTCAATTTCTATTGTTGTTTTTTCTTTTTAAGTATTTTTATTTAATCCTATCATTATTATTTAATCCTATCACTATTATTTAATCCTATCAATATTATTTAATCCTATCACTCCCCCTTTTTGACACATGATTTGCCCATATGTCAATATTACCACCTTTCTAAACCATTCCTTATGTAATTTATCATCCTATTGCCATGCCTTTCATTTTTGGGATTATCTTTTGCTTCTTTATTGCTCCTCCCACTTCCTTTGTCTTTTATGGCAGCTAAATTCAACTTTCATCCAGTTCAGAATCAATTAGTAATCCAATCAATCAATCTCTTATCTTGTAAAAACACTTATGTTTAGTTCAAACTCTGTTCTACCCAGGCTCTCCCGGGCTTGACCTGAAGACTAATTGTTGGACATGACAAGTCTATTTTTTAAGTCACCTAAGTCTTCTGTCTAGCAACAAAGAATAAAAATCTTTATGTTCATGATTAACCCAGTTATATCTAATAGCCCACCAAAAAACTTCATCATCTTTAAATCACTACCAATGTCATATCCCTCGTTACTCTCTACCATTTGGATAACATCCCTGATGTATGTATGCCTCCTTAGAGTTCCAAATTACTTTACCATGGGCTACCATTGCCTTCCCATAGATAAGATCACTTAATTTACCCGTATGCAGTACATAATGGAGTACGCAAACTTTACAGCACTTTATCATTACCAATAAGCTCATCATTTGTTTTTAGTTTTAACGGTTTTGGCGCTTCAAATATAGCAGTTTTCCTGGATGAGTTTAACATTCGCCCCTCCTGTGTTATAGTGTGTCCTAGGTAAATGACCTCGCTCTGCCAAGGAAGGTTAACAATTGGATTGTATCCCTCTTACATCCCTCCTGAGTGGGATTAGCCAATAGAATATCACCTACATAAACTAACATTTGCGTCCTTCCCTATGTTCAAACTTTCCCAAATTCTTAGTTATAGCCTGGGCTAAGATTGTAAGACTTTCCGAGTAGCCTTGAGGCATCCTAGCCTAAGTCCATTTCCTTCCCTGAAAAGTAAAGCCAAACCACCCCTGACTATCCGGATGAACTTGGATACTGAAGAAAGCATTAGCTAAATCTATCACTGTAAAATAGGAGTTCTCTGGTTTCAATTGGTTCAGCATTGTATGTGGATCTTGTACACATGGAACTCTGGGAATGATATTTCTATTAAACTAACTGTAAGTCCATGACCATCCTCCAGTCGGGCGCTAGGTGCCTCCTTTCTAACAGGAAAATATTGGAGAGTTGCATTGTACCACATCTCCAGGAATTATCACCCCTCCCTTAAGTAAATGCTCAAATGTAGGTGTTATCCCTTTTATTGCTTCTGGTTTCATAGTATATTGCTTTTGGTATGGTCTATTATCGAATCGAGGAATCACTTGTACTGGAGCTACCCCCTTAATTAGTCCTACATCTGTTGTCCTTGTGACCATAATTTGAACGGAATTGCTTCTAACTCAGCCTCCTGTTCCTGAGTTAAGAAAATCTCTTCCTGTCATCCGTTAAAATTTATCTCCAGATGGACACTGGGCTGGGTTTTTTGCTCT
Source organism: Coregonus clupeaformis (assembly GCF_020615455.1). Lineage (NCBI taxonomy): Eukaryota > Metazoa > Chordata > Actinopteri > Salmoniformes > Salmonidae > Coregonus > Coregonus clupeaformis. Next base: position 46,893 of record NW_025535641.1, on the reverse strand, counting down.
CCAATTTAACTTTCTTCTATATCTCCCAGTGGAGTGGCCATACTGATCCCCATTTGGTGTATTCTGCCAGTCAGTAATGTTTTTCCCCTGTTTTATCCATTTACCTAGTGATAACCATTCCTCTGAATGTTCTTTCACTAGGGCAACATGGGGGCTCCACCTTTCTCTGTACAGCCTCTGGCTCTGTGAACCCATTTTAACCCAATTTGAAAAAACAACAATCACAAATAGCCAGGCCTCACTCAATTTGATAGCTCACTTTTATGACCTAAATACCGCCTAACTGAGATGAGCTAATCTCTTTCTCCTAGTTGTAATCTAAAGATGGTAGTACACACAAAACATGATAGATATTCCCAGTCTTAACCCATCAATAATTGTTTGTATCATTCTAATTCCTCCTAACTAATCCATTAAACCACTCAAAATTCCTCGAGTATACAATGATTATTTAATTGATTACCCTAACTCTGCTACATGTGATCTCATCTCAAATTATCCATTTATCAATTATTTATTCAACCCCCTAGGAAAACCTGTCTTCCCTTCTATTGTTCCTGTCCTCCCTGTAAATGTCATATTTGAGTTTTTAGCCAATACAATCACGGTTACATCAAATGTTCCCTCATTTAATGGTATTTTCTTCCTAATATAACTTCCCTAAATGAGATTAAATCCCCTGCCTTCCTCTACTATCCTTATATCATTACTGGATCAATGATAATAACTGTAATAACTATCAATAACAATTGTAATAACTATTTCACATTAAATTGTGTATTTTTTCTGATAATGTTATAATTGTAGCCTATTCCATCACCCCAGTCCAAAATATAATTTTATGTAACAAATCCATAACCCAACACAGGCTGGCGCTATTCCCCAGCACAACAGCCAATGCATACTTTCATCCTAACCAAAATAAATTATCGTTTTAAAATCGTCCAATTATTCTGTATTTTCCCGCTAACCCATTTCAGTTCGCTATTCAATTTATTTAACTGTTCTCTCTGATTAGGCCCTAATTAATAAAACAAATTCTTGCTATCGTTGGTCAGCATACGCTTAATGATATTCCTACCATCTGAACTATACTGTCTCTCACCCTCCCCTTGCTCCTTCGGGGAGAGCGCATGGTAACCTTATAACATATTTTCATAGACTTTTTTAGAATACTTCTATTTAAGCTATTGTCGTATATGATGAATGGTGGCAATTATTGCTGTCAACAAAGAGTCCGTTATGCTGCATCATGTTAGAAGTTTTATTCATACCACGAGGTTACAGCATAAATTACAGACACGCGTTGTCCGGAGAACGACTCGTCAGATTGTTATGACCGTTCTAACGTCTCATCGTTTAACCCCTATTTATAAACACTGATGCCCCCTCTTCTGGCCAATCACCAGTCTCCCCTGTCTACAACCCACCTCCTATCTGTGGTATGTGGTATTACACCTAAAACATTCCCTCTTGATACTACCATAAACAACATTCCTTCAGTTCCATTTAAAAACATTTAACACCATCGTATTGTCAATACACTACATTCCCCCCTTTCGAGACAACCTAAACGTCTCGAAACCAAACAGAATAGGATTATGACTAGTAACAACTTATCTTATTGAGTATCTTTAACCTTAAACCAAAACATTCTCCTCTAGAGTGTAAATACCTTTCTTATGAAATATGAATAACTGTTGATGAAGTGTGAACACATTACTATGAATTATGAATAAATCTTTATGGAGTGTGAGAGCGAAAAACCTGTCCGGCAACCTTTGTTCCAAATCCATCCATCCATCAATCAAGACAGTAAAATTCTCTCACGGTCCCTCTGCCCCAGGCAACCACCGCAGTACTCCAGATAAACTCATAAACCATGTAAATACATTTGAAACTATAATGCCATTCAATACACATGTTTCCCCTGCAAACAAAATCCTATCCAGAAACATCCACTCTCAAGCTGGTCAACCCATAGAACTTGAAAAGGAATCTCTCCCTGCCTAACCGTCCTTTCCCTAACCCCATCGAAATAAACAAAAGCATCTAAGATCCTCATCTGCATTCAATAACATCAAACATCATTCTACTAAAATCAATACCTAAGAATATGACACAATTATGTATTACACATCAAATATGTCTATATTTCATTGCTGACACTGGAATGTAGACCACTACACTTCATCTCCCTGTAGTCTCCTCCTCCAATGGACTTGTTGATGATGGAATCAGCCACACCCTCCTTGTTTCATCTCCTCCAGTCATATTCTCCCTTCCCATGTTCCCCCACATGCTTCTGGAAGAAAAGAAAAAACCCAACAGTATCTTTTGCAAACCAACATTTTGAAATTAAACATCAATATCCACTAACAATCTAAAAATGATACATAAATGATGCATGAATCACATTATCCATTCCCCCCTTTATTCATAAAATCATTCTAAAATCATATTAAAATCAGCCTACAAAATGTTTTCCTTGAAACAATAAAAATAAAATGATCAAATAATCAAAAAGGATATTTATCCATCAGTAGTCCATCTAGATCCCCTTGTCCATCTTCGTCCAGATCAGGAACAATCAACAACGGCATCTGAGTGTTGTCTCCAGGCATCACAACTCCAACCCATCTTAATATCATAGCTTTTGCAAAGGTCAGTACAAACATCACACAGTGTTATCAAAGCTGAAACTAAAATCTGACCCATCACTGCCCCTACTGGCCTAACTGATCTTGCAACCAAATCCTCTCCAATCTCCATAGTTACATTGTCAGTCAAAAGTTAATCATTTAACCATCAAAATCCTGCTTTTCTACTACCTGGTATATAAAAAAAAAAAAAAACCTATTATTTGTCATTACTACCCTTAAAGTCATACTTATCCAAAGTTATACTATACTCATCACCCTCTGATATTCCCATAAACATACCCCTTACCTCATATGTTTTATTATAACAACAATAACTTTTAGCCCTCAATGTTTCACCTGAATACTTCAGGTTTCCACTGTTACCTGACCTTACTTTCCATCTAACAATTCCCATAGGGTAATCCCTTTACCCCAGAACACTTAAACCCTACTGTTCTGACAACTACATTATTTTATCGGTCAATGACTGTTGCCGACACCACAGCCATGACAAAGCATAACACTTACCCACACCTGATAGAGGCCACGCGACCGTCTAACACGTCTTGGGCTGGCATCCCCAACAGACATCAACCCTCAAGATTCCTCACTGATTCTTACAGAATGAGTTAATCTATCTCTAATTTTCACAACAGAGGAACGAGCAGCACTGATCAGATGCCCCCCCCCTCTGTCATCAAAATCAAAAGACCTCATCCTGCAGCTTCCATGATGAATCTCTCTTCTCCATTTCAGATTAATCTATATTGCTCTCTACTACTATCTGCTCTGTTTTTTTAACCCTATTCGTCGTAACCTAAACCCCTGAGTCTCTCTTGCTGCCTCCTTTAATTTCAGAAAAGTTGTTGTCATCCTTCCTACATTTGCTATTACCATCGTATCATTAATCCCTTCCCAAAGTTACCATTAACGTTGTTGATTTAGTTGATGAATTAAAACCCTTAATTCCCTCTAGTGGGAAACTACCAACATCCTATTCGATTATTCCCTGTTGGAGTGACTACTGTAATAAACTTATCCTTAACTCCCTCTGTGACTGTAGAAAGTTTTACAGACTTCAAATCTTCCATTATAAGCATCACCTTACAAATTACATAACCCTTTAACCAATAATTCTTAACCAAAACAAATTTTAATGCTTGCACTAGATAAGTACACATATATTCTCCCTGATCATCTCTCTCTCTCTCTCTCTGTGAAAGAAACGTCATCATCCTAAATGGCATATTATTATTACTATTATCCTAACTCTAATAACAGTATTTTCCCCCTATAATTGATGCTGAACCCTTATAATCAACCTAGTTTTCCCAAAGCTCTGAACTCTTTACTTGTACTTCCATCCATCACCACTAGTGTCACTTTTTCCCCCTTTCAGTTCTACCTCTAAACTTTAAACCTTTTGATTATAACAAAAAGTACCCACAATTACTTTGATCTTCCTATTCTAAAGTGTCATTCATTACTGTTCTCTCTCTCTCTTACTACTAACTTTGAACTTAGCTCACTGTCTCAGAGTTCCTTCACCCCTAGTTCTCCTAACTTATTTTAATCTAATCTTTTCTCTCATAACATTTAAAACCTTTTCCCACTGATTTATTGACAAAATTCCTTCCCCCCCAATTTTTAGAATACGTGATTGGGAATTCCCCACCTGCTCCTGACTCCTTTACACAGACTTGGCAAAACCGACTAAACACCTTTTAGCCTAACCTCAAATCTCTTGGTGTAAGAATGTAACCCAAAATAACAGTCACCCCTATTAAGTTTTTTTTCCCAGACAGATTGTCTAACAGGCAATCTAATACATTATCATCCTTCCTATGATATTATCTTTTAAGCAAATGATTCTCAAAAACCCTACTTCTTAAAATATTCTACCAGACAGTCAGTCATCTAGTGTGCCTCTGATTGAACCCTTCAATTTACACCATGCATCTCTTCCCACAATATCATTGATATATTGTCCTAATATTAGTATGTCTATTGTAATTCCTATTTGACTTCTATAGCAGAGCTCAATTGATTCCCGAAGAGTAAACTGTTTTACTACTTCAAATCCCTATCCTAACCTAATAAGTTTATTTTACAGAGTGATATGTTTAACCTCTTTAGGCTGAACCCAGATAAGTTTTTCCCCTATTCACTATCACAGTCCTCTGTTTTTACTTCAATTGTTGGCTATTTTCTCTTCTTCTCTAATCGATGCTCTCAGCTGATACCCCCCTTCTGGATATTCTAGGCACTAACAGGTGCTCTTCCCTTGCTCTTCCTCTGTTTCTTCTTACTGTTGTTTCTTCCTCCTCCTTCTTCCAAGCCTTCTCTTCCTCTCCAATTCTGTGTCTTTCCAGACCTTCACTGTGGATATAACACCTGGTACCCCCCTTGGCTGGTACAAGTGCACTTGACATTCTTCAGCTGAAGCTGCAACAGCGATTGCCGACCCGGTCCACTCTGACTCCCCATAACCAAAACTTATTTTCTCCTTCTCCAACTCTTGGGATTATTTTCTCAGCAAGTTTTCTTGGTCCTGTTCCTTCTCGTCGTTGACATATCAGTATTCTTCAACCTTAGTTCTAAGTTCTGTCCTCGAAATATCATCTTCCATCATCTTCTTACTTTTCTTGAGTTTTCATCCAGTCGTGTTACTTCTTCCACTTCTCCATTTCTTTTTCTCTTGTACCTTCAACTTTCATCAGAGATCAAATCTCTAGTATCCATTTCTTCTTTCCTCTCTTGCCACTTCCTTCTGATCACAGAGTCACCTCCACCCATGACCTCTCATCAATCACTCTCATCTTCATCATCCTCTTCTCCTTCATCTTTCTGAACCTCCTTCTCTTCGTTTCCAGACATGTCGGTTCTTCTTACTTCTGGAGTTTTGAATTCATCTTCATCGTTGTTTCTGCTGGTACCCTATCTATTATTAATCTATATTTCTGATGCAATAATCACTCCTGGATGATTATTGTAAGCTTCCTTCTCATAAGGTGGGTGTCTTTTTCTGAATCCGTATGTGAGAAAGGTGTACTAACTTCTGCCATTAGTTTTTCTAAATTAGCTTATTTTAAGGCTTCCCCCCCTCTAATTATTAATATAACCTAAACAACTCCAAATAAATCAATTAAAAATCATGAATAATTAAAACCAATTTGTATTCCTATATCCTATGTCCCTAATTTATCCATTAGTGTTGACCATATTACCACAACCCATCAAATGCAAGTAAATTAGTCAACTCCAAAGCAATCCCAAAAACAAAGCCTCTAACCCTTCAATAAATGATACAATTCCCATCAAATGCCAGTGATACACAGAGCATCCAAAATGCAATTTTTAATGAAATAGTATTTGCCAAGCCCATGCAAAATCGTCATAAGCTCACATATCTTGTAACAGTAACCTGTTTGATGACTTGATCCCTCCACCGCGTCACGTGATCACTTCCTGTATCTCATCGCCCCCCCTCTCTCCTGTCTCTCATGACAAGGGACAAAGACACAGAAACAGCTTTTAATAGTTAATGCCATCACTGAGTATTTCCAACCATTCAATATTCATTCGTTCTACATTATTCACTCTAAGACTAAACTCAAAACTAAATAGAACGCTCAAAAACATTTATTTTTATTCGTTATTTAATTATTTAATTCACTCTATTATAATCCGTTACCATATATTTAATTTATAAATTCAATAGGTCCCAAAACAAGTTTCATCTTAACCCACCACCGTTTAAACTAGAATCATCGTGTTAAACTCTCCTTATGCCTATTTGTTCCGTCGTCTGTGTTCCTCTGTCTCCCCCTGCAGTTTAACCAATGTGTTGTTTTGCAGAATCCCACGCATGCGCAAATATCATTTATTACATAGATCGCTCCAAAACATTTCAGTTAATTTTAATCGTCTTTTAATTTAATTAATTATACTCCGTCAACATATATTTGATTTATAACTTTACTACATATCGCCAAATAGTTTCCCGTTCGAACAACAGCCGTTTAACACCTAAGAGATTTTTCCCCAAAATCTCTCTATTCTGTGACCATTGTCCCTTGCCGACCCCCCACATGGGACCTATGACCCTTACCCATAATGCCGTGCTTTGTAGGCTTAGCACATAACCACATGTTGTAGTTTTTAGCCCCGTAAAATCACGCATGCGCAAATATCATTTTAACCTCATACTTGAGTCTCAGCATCCCCTCATGGTGCCGTAAAACAAAACGTTCCCTAATCTCGTGCCATAAACTCCAACTCCCACGTTTGGTACTGTAGTGTCGCAAAATTAAACGCATGCGCAAATATCATTCCTCACTACACTTTCACCGTGAAAGGAAGATTCTCTACTCTCTCTCTCCAAACAGAATACCAGTCCAGCTGTAATTCCCCATTTCCCCCTTATAGTCAAACAACATTTAACAGCGCTCACAAAACATATAACCTGACTTACAAACACATAAACAAGTTTAAGAGACTTTCACCCGTCGCAACGGAATCTCTAAGGATACGTTAACATGTAGCACACAACACAATTAGCCGTTAACATTAGCATTTAGCTTAGCCTAAGGTACACTATAGCATGATTCACACTCTAGCCTTACACAAATTAGCCTGAGCAACGATGTACCACGTGGCCCAAAACAATCCAGCCTTAGCTTCAGCCTCTAGCCAACTGCAGCCTACTACACAAATCAATATCCTGCACCGTTGCCAAATAAATAATCGTCCAATTCTCCCCGTCTAACTTTTTGTTGCCTTGAAAGATGAATCTCATATCAAGAGGTTACCCCCAACCAATTTCCCGTCGACCAGAGGCGGAGTATAACATAGCTACAACCATTCACTTCATAATTCCCGCTTAAGGAATCAACCTGACTCAGTCTAACTAAGACCTGGATTTCTGGCCCACTCCTGTGAGTCGCCCCATTTTGAGGTCTTTCCAGATTAACGGTGCCCTAAAAATGCATACGTATTCCAACATTAATCACCAATCCATTGTCACCCGTTACCAATGAAATATAAAGTTCTACCGTTCCTTTTGCTCTATATTTGTCATTGTCACCCGTTACCAATGAGATAAATTTTAGCAGACTCTAGTCGACCAGCAACAACGCCACCTGAGGCTAGGTTATAATGGAACATCTCCTCAATGTACACAAGTCATATCCAACCTAACAAACTCCGAAGCGGCAAGAACACTCACCCTTTCCATGCCTCAGAGAGAGTTAGCTCGGCGATTGACTGAAACACAGAAGAGACGCAAGCCAGTCCCTGTTCGGGCGCCATTATGTCGTATATGATGAATGGTGGCAATTATTGCTGTCAACAAAGAGTCCGTTATGCTGCATCATGTTAGAAGTTTTATTCATACCACGAGGTTACAGCATAAATTACAGACACGCGTTGTCCGGAGAACGACTCGTCAGATTGTTATGACCGTTCTAACGTCTCATCGTTTAACCCCTATTTATAAACACTGATGCCCCCTCTTCTGGCCAATCACCAGTCTCCCCTGTCTACAACCCACCTCCTATCTGTGGTATGTGGTATTACACCTAAAACATTCCCTCTTGATACTACCATAAACAACATTCCTTCAGTTCCATTTAAAAACATTTAACACCATCGTATTGTCAATACACTACACTATCTAATTCAACCTTTCACATTTCTCAATCCACATAGTAATCTAGGTATATAGCCCCACTGCGAAAGCTTTGTCTACTGTCCCTACCTGTGTTCGAACCAGGGACATCGCCAGTCACTCCACACCATCTGCGATGCTCTCAAAGTAACAACTCCCAGTTCATAGAGCAAGTGACGTCACCAAATAAAAATCGCAGTAGCTTTCACCTCAGCAAAAAACTCTCTCTCTCTTTGATTCCCTATTGAATATGTTAGTTTTTCTATTTAACCCCTAAACACGCTCGCTACAAATAGTCCATTCAACATTACCAAACCAAATACTCATCGTACCCATTCAATCAACACATTAGCCGTGGAATTTACACTCATAAATGCAGATTGTTACTCCATGCCTTGAAATGATAAATAGATTTCCACTAATAGTACCATTAATGATCTCATCTTACCCTCTGACACAAAATGAAGTTCCCTCACTGTACTACGTTAGCTCTACCATGATAATTAGTTCAATGTAACCCTCTATTTGCTTTGTACTATATTATACATTACGTCTAAAACAACATTACTTATGGTCAGTTTATTCCAATCACATTATCCAACAACGCCACAATCTTAAACTCATATGGGGCGGCTGGCAGTTTAGTGACCAATAGCGCCGCGCCAACAACCGAGAGGTCGCCGGTTCCAATCCCCGAGCCGACCAGGTGAAAAATCTGCCGATGTGCCCTCGAGCAAGGCACTCAACCCCAATCGCTCCCATAAATCGCTCTGGACAAGAGCGTCTGCCAAATTACCAAAAACGCAAATGTTAATATTCTCTACTTTCTCACCCAACGCACGTCTACGCTAGGTGAGCAAGTTTAGAACATTCTCTCGTCAGATACCCACATGCGTTCCCAGCCAACTGCCAGTCTTTTCTGGCTCAAAAAGCCACACTTTCGCTCTCTCCAGCCCCTCCCCTCGCAACTCTACCCTTTTGAGGAGCTGTGAGGAGCTGCTTCTCGTCCCAGCGCGCCTCCAATATTCCGCCGTTACTCAAAGTACTCCAGTCCATTTATTTAAATCAAATAATTCCCACCTAATTAGTTAAAATTGGTGCACGTTTATAAACCGAATTATTTCGGTCTAATTGTTTAACCAGTATTTTGCACGGTCAAACATCAAACGTTAAATCAAATAATAAACTGAATTGCTTCGACACAACTATTCAAAAGCAGTATTATGCTATGTCAAACACCAAATGTTATATTTCAAATATCAAGGTACTTTATCATTCACACCCTCATGCATACAGTAACACTCTAGCTTTAAAGTACCTCCTATGGATCTCTAACCATAGCTCGCACCGTTTTTTAAAGGTACCTCCTATGGATTTTCTATCCATAGCCCGCACCGTCTTTAACACTCTAGCTTTAAAGTACCTCCTATGGATCTCTAACCATAGCTCGCACCATTTTTTAAAGGTATCTCCTATGGTTGTCTAACCATAGCTCGCACCTCCCATGGGTTTTAACCGTCACATTTACCAAAGGTTTGCATGTCACAATATTGTGCTTATCTACTCATAATAGTTTCATAATTTAGTTCACTTACATCAGACAGTTGTTTCACAAAATTAATTTGGATAAAGCCAATGTGCAGATCTTTGGTTATTTAACAACAGGTATCTGCTTACCTTTTTAGAAGCCCGGGCAGTTTGTGAAACATACGGTTCGATGAAAGAGTTGACCAAATGTGCCGGACATTACCCAGCAAAGTCCCTTCTACCAGACCGCGTCGGGGTCACCAATTGTCAAAGTCGCGTCAATTCAAAACTGGTATTAGGAACAAAAGAGGTCAACACGATTTCTAAGATCTACTAGTTATTTTAATTAATGCAAAAACCTTCAATGGTAAATATGATGTTTCGTATATACGGGCTCTCTGTGATGCCTCGCAGGACACTCCAGAGAACTAACACATTGTTTCAGAAACAATACCCAAATACTCTGACAGAGGAAGTTTCCCACTTCTCTGCTGGCCAATTAGAGTAAAGACTTGAGCATGGTTTAAACTTTCTCAGCCAATCCGTTGGTTCAGGGGTTGGTCTCATCTCCTCGGCGCCATTTGTTGCACACTTCAGCCAGGCACAAGATTATCATAACAACCTATCATAGTGAGAAGAGCCAGCTCCCTTAGACATCATTCCTATGTCCAAGGAAGGCTCACAGATCACAAAGAACCATTATAGTCTTGCATTTGAAGACACAATCCTTATCTTATTTTACCCACTAAAACAGCTCTTCACATCAATCACAGCCTCCCCAGGTGTCACAACCTACATTAGCCCAGTCAAGAATGCATTCTTTCTAAGTTAGTCATCCCATCAGTTTAGGAGAATAATAAATCCCCAATAATATAAATCATCTATTTTAGCAAATACAAAATTGGACCATCTGAATTTGTACATAGATCATATAACATTACTGAGGCTTTGACATCCCAGCCTTCATAAGGAGTTCACATCAATGGCCATATAGGGTCCTTATTTTTCTATGTATGCTGTCTCTGTGTGACATCAGTGTGAGGAGTTATTCAGAAGTGGTGGGGGAAATCTATATCTGTATCTTTATCAGAGGTTTAAAAAGGGAACTTTACGTGTGTGTGTGTGTGTGTGTGTGCGTGTGTGTGTGTGCCTATGTGAATGCATGTGTGTTTGTGTATGTGTGTGTGTGTGTGTGTGGCATGCAGTGTGTGTGTGTCCTCTCAGTACTGTTCTGCCCTCTGTCTGTGTCCAACTGCAGGTCACACTGTTATCAGTATATAATCACATTCAGACTGGAAGACCTTGTTAAATGACATATATTTTTTTAATGAATATGCGACTTTGTATAAAAGTGATGTATGCAAATAATTGAATATGAAAACATGTTTAACATGTTTCTAATAAAAACGAATAACATTTTACATTGCGTGTACACTCTCTCTACAATTATTTGTATTTTTTTTCTCTCTTCCTCTAGGTGGCAGCACTTAACCATTCATCATGACCATCAACATGATAACTACTAGACATCATCACTTAACCATTCAGCATGACCATCAACATGATAACTACTAGACATCATCACTTAACCATTCATCATAACCATCAACATGTCCTCTGTAGCTCAATTGGTAGAGCATGGCGCTTGTAACGCCAGGGTAGTGGGTTTGATCCCCGGGACCACCCATACATAAAAATGTATGCACACATGACTGTAAGTCGCTTTGGATAAAAGTGTCTGCGAAATGGCATATTATTTTATATTATACTAGACATCATCACTTAACCATTCATCTTGACCATCAACATGATAACTACTAGACATCATCACTTAACCATTCAGTACTGTATCCAACCATCAACATCACTACTAGCCTACCAGATATATATAGAGAGAGAGAGAGAGAGAGAGAGAGAGATTTATGTACATGCAATGCGACATAGTGAAATATAAATCTAACATTGACAATGGCTATTGAGTGATATATATGAATATACAGCGCATTCGGAAAGTATTCAGACCCCTTGACTTTTCCACAGCCTAATTCTAAAATTGATTAAATTGTTTTTTTCCTCATCAATCTAAGCACAATACCCCATAATGACAAAGAAAAAACAGATTTTTAGAATTGGTTGAAAATGTATTAAAAATACAAAACTGAAATATTAAATTTACAAAAGTATTCAGACCCTTTACTCAGTACTTTGCTGAAGCACCTTTGGCAGCGATTACAGCCTCAAGTCTTCTTGGGTATGACGCTACAAGCTTGGCACACCTGTATTTGGGGAGTTTCTCCCATTCTTCTCTACAGATCCTCTCAAGCGCTGTCATGTTGGATGGGGAGCGTCGCTGCACAGCTATTTTCAGGTCTCTCCAGAGATGTTCGATCGGTTTCAAGTCCGGGCTCTGGCCACTCAAGGACATTCAGAGACTTGTCCAGAAGCCACTCCTGCATTGTCTTGGCAGTGTGTTTACGGTCGTTGTCCTGTTGGAAGGTGAACCTTCACTCCAGTCTATGTTCTTGAGCACTCTGGAGCAGGTTTTCATCAAGGATCTCTCTGTACTTTGCTCCGTTCATCTTTCCTTCGATCCTGACTAGTCTCCCAGTCCCTGCCGCTGAAAAACATCCCTACAGCATGATGCTGCCACCACAATGAACAAAGAAGGTATTGGCTTGATGATGAGCGGTGCATGGTTTCCTCCAGACGTGACGCTTGGCATTCAGGCCAAAGAATTCAATCTTGGTTTCATCAGACCAGAGAATCTTGTTTCTCATGGTCTGAGAGTCCTTTAGGTGCCTTTTGGCAAACTCCAAGCGGGCTGTCATGTGCCTTTAACTGACTGAGGAGTAGCTTCCGTCTGGCCACTCTACCATAAAGGCCTGATTGGTGGAGTGCTGCAGGGTCTCCTACTCCACAGAGTAACTCTGGAACTCTGTCAGAGTGACCATCGGGTTCTTGGTCACCTCCCTGACCAAGGCCCTTCTCCCGCGATTGCTCAGTTTGGCTGGGCTGCCAGCTCTAGGAACAGTCTTGGTGGTTCCAGACTTCTTCCGTTTAAGAATGATGGAGGCCACTGTGTTCTTGGGGACCTTCAATGCTGCATAATGTTTTGGTACCCTTCCCCAGATCTGTGCCTCGACACAATCCTGTCTCGGAGCACTATGGACAATTCCTTCGACCTCACGGCTTGGTCTTTGCTCTGACATGCACTCTCAACTGTGGGACCTTATATAGACAAGTGTGTACCTTTCCAAATAATGTCCAATCAACTGAGTTTACCACAGGTGAACTCCTATCAAGTTGTAGAAACATCTCAAGGATGATCGATCAATGGAAACAGGATGCACCTGAGCTCAATTTCAAGTCTCATAGCAAAGGGTCTGAATACTTATGTAAATAAGGTATTTCTGTTTATTATTTATTTTTAATCAATTTGCAAAGAATCCTAAAAACCTGTTTTTGCTTTGTCATTATGGGGTATTGTGTGTAGATTGATGAAATACATATATAATGTAATCTATTTTAGAATAAGGCTGTAACTTAACAAAATGTGGAAAATGTGAAGGGGTCTGAATACTTTCCGAATGCACTGAACATGTAAAAATAAATAATAAATATTTCCTGATCTTGCTTATATCTCTCAGATATAGGACAGACACTTCAGAACAAACTTCCTTTAAAATGTGAAATCAAAAAGCAAAATGATTATCGGTACGACCTTCTTAAAACAATTCCATATAGCTTAGTTGTCCCCCATGTGGTTGATATCATTCCATTGGCTCCATTCCAGCCATTATTATGAGCCGTTCTCCCCTCAGCAGACTACACTGGGGCTAAATTGAGATTCTCTACCCTTCTCCTGAAGTATACACTCGTACACCCCCCCCTCATGGATTGAAATGAACTGGTGTGAGGAACATGGTGGCATCCAGGCTCTGTCGTAGATGGCCGTGACCGGGAGACCCATGGGGCGGCGCACAATTGGCCCAGCGTCGTCCAGGATAGGGGAGGGAATGGCCGGCAGGGAGGTAGCTCAGTTGGTAGAGCATGGCGTTTGCAACGCCAGGGTTGTGGGTTCGATTCCCACGGGGGGGCCAGTAAAAAAAATATATATATATATAAAAAAGAATGATGTATGCACTCACTAAATGTAAGTCGCTCTGGATAAGAGCGTCTGCTAAATGACTAAAATGTAAATGTAAATGTGTAAACTCCCTCCAGCCATGCTTGTCCTCTAACTCTTCATTGGAGCGGGCTGAAAGAAAGAAAAAGCGAAGCTTCTAGAATGCATCCCAAATGGCACCCTATTTATTATATAGTGCAGTCATTTGGACCAAAGCCTTATGTGCCCTGGTCAAAAGTAGTGCACTTTAAAGAGGATAGGGTTCCATTTGGGACACAGACCTGGTTGTGGTGTGTACATTGTACACCATGTTCAGTGGCTTACACAAGGCCAAGGGCACCAGTTACCGTAGTTACTCAATTCTCTGAGGACGATGTCGACATTCTTTCTTGTGTGTGCCAACAATATTGACAAACTACTGGTCCCACAAGCTATGCAGCATCAAGTCTCATTTGAATTGTGATCCTTGCTTTGTGAGAACAGAACTATAGTGTGATAATGAAATACATTTATCTGCATCACCAATTGCACCCTATTCCCTGTAGTACCCTACTTTGACCAGAACCCTATGAACCCTGGTCAAAAGTAGTGCACTAATAGAGTGTCATTTGCGACACATCCTCACTCAAAGACAGCCATTCTCAGGGAGTTGTTTAGAATGACTTGTAGAACACACATCAGCCAGCCTGTAGAGTCTTTGTCTTCCATCTGCAGAGGAACACACACACACACACACACACACACACACACACACACACACACACACACACACACACACACACATACACACACACACACACACACACATACACACACACATACACACACACACACACATACACACACACACATACATTTACATTTACATTTTAGTCATTTAGCAGACGCTCTTATCCAGAGCGACTTACAAATTGGTGCATTCACCCTATAGCTAGTGGGATAACCACTTTACAATTTTTTTTTTGTAATTTTTGTAATTTATTTAAATTTATTTTTTATTTAAGGGGGGGTAGAAGGATTACATTATCCTATCCCAGGTATTCCTCAAAGAGGTGGGGTTTCAAATGTCTCCGGAAGGTGGTGAGTGACTCCGCTGTCCTGGCGTCGTGAGGGAGCTTGTTCCACCATTGGGGTGCCAGAGCAGCGAACAGTTTTGACTGGGCTGAGCGGGAGCTATGCTTCCGCAGAGGAAGGGGAGCCAGCAGGCCAGAGGTGGATGAACGCAATGCCCTCGTTTGGGTGTAGGGACTGATCAGAGCCTGAAGGTACGGAGGTGCCGTTCCCCTCACTGCTCCATAGGCAAGCACCATGGTCTTGTAACGGATGCGAGCTTCAACTGGAAGCCAGTGGAGTGTGCGGAGGAGGGGGGTGACGTGAGAGAACTTGGGAAGGTTGAACACCAGACGGGCTGCGGCATTCTGGATGAGTTGTAGGGGTTTAATGGCACAGGCAGGGAGCCCAGCCAACAGCGAGTTGCAGTAATCCAGACGGGAGATGACAAGTGCCTGGATTAGGACCTGTGCCGCTTCCTGTGTAAGGCAGGGTCGTACTCTCCGAATGTTGTAGAGCGTGAACCTGCAGGATCGGGTCACCGCCTTGATGTTAGCGGAGAACGACAGGGTGTTGTCCAGGGTCACGCCAAGGCTCTTCGCACTCTGGGAGGAGGACACAACGGAGTTGTCAACCGTGATGGCGAGGTCATGGAACGGGCAGTCCTTCCCCGGGAGGAAGAGCAGCTCCGTCTTGCCAGGGTTCAGCTTGAGGTGGTGATCCGTCATCCATACTGATATGTCTGCCAGACATGCAGAGATGCGATTCGCCACCTGGTTATCAGAAGGGGGAAAGGAGAAGATTAGTTGTGTACCGTCAGCGTAGCAATGATAGGAGAGGCCATGTGAGGATATGACAGAGCCAAGTGACTTGGTGTATAGGGAGAATAGGAGAGGGCCTAGAACTGAGCCCTGGGGGACACCAGTGGTGAGAGCACGTGGTGCGGAGACAGCTTCTCGCCACGCCACTTGGTAGGAGCGACCGGTCAGGTAGGACGCAATCCAGGAGTGAGCCGCGCCGGAGATGCCCAGCTCGGAGAGGGTGGAGAGGAGGATCTGATGGTTCACAGTATCAAAGGCAGCAGACAGGTCTAGAAGGACAAGAGCAGAGGAGAGAGAGTTAGCTTTAGCAGTGCGGAGGGCCTCCGTGACACAGAGAAGAGCAGTCTCAGTTGAATGACCAGTCCTGAAACCTGACTGGTTTGGATCAAGAAGGTCATTCTGAGAGAGATAGCAAGAGAGTTGGCTAAAGACGGCACGCTCAATAGTTTTGGAAAGAAAAGAAAGAAGGGATACTGGTCTGTAGTTGTTGACGTCAGTGGGATCGAGTGTTGGTTTTTTGAGAAGGGGTGCAACTCTCGCTCTCTTGAAGACGGAAGGGACATAGCCAGCGGTCAAGGATGAGTTGATCAGCGAGGTGAGGTAGGGGAGAAGGTCACCGGAGATGGTCTGGAGAAGAGAGGAGGGGATGGGGTCAAGCGGGCAGGTTGTTGGGCGGCCTGCAGTCACAAGTCGCAGGATTTTATCTGGAGAGAGAGGGGAGAAAGAAGTCAAAGCATAGGGTAGGGCAGTGTGAGTAGGACCAGCAGTGTCATTAGACTTAACAAACGAGGATCGGATGTCGTCAACCTTCTTTTCAAAGTGGTTGACGACACACACACATACACACACACACACACACACACACACACACACACACACACACACACACACACACACACACACACACATCACCTTCCATCACTAAAGCTGACAGCTGAACCAAGTGTGAATCAAAACTGAACTGACGTCTGTGCCCACTGGGATGCTTTTACCAACTGAGACACACAGAAGAATACTTTGACTACTTGAATACTTGTTCCTCTCTACTGAGGAGAAAACCTGGGAGGAGAATAGACAGGACTGTCTGAAGAGAGGAGCAGACCTGGTGATAATAAACAGCAGAGAGGAACAGGTGAGAGAGAGAGAGAGAGAGAGAGAGAGAGAGAGAGAGAGAGAGAGAGAGAGAGAGAGAGAGAGAGAGAGAGAGAGAGAGAGAGAGAGAGAGAGAGAGAGAGAGAGAAAGAGTGAGTTAAGGTGTAGAATTTGTCTGGTGGAACCAACAGAAAATATTTCCTAAATTCCTCCTCGCAACCTCTGTCCTCCCCTCCTTCTCAAAACAAATTGGAGAATACAATCCTAGGGTAGGGACCTTGGACCCTCTCCTCTAATAGGGTTGTGTGTGTGTGTTACCTGAGTGCTGGTCACCTGGTCCATTATTAGGAGCAGTGTCTGCTGTCTCTTCTCTCTTGGTGCTGGTCTCACCGTCTCTCAGGGTGTCTGCACTGACGTAGATATCCACAATCCTCTCCTCCATCTCACCTCTGCCAAACTTGACCTTGTTGTTCATATCTGGCTCAGCATAGATTACCTTTGACATCTTTAACAATGCCTGGGTCTTTCTTTGATGTAGCTCTATTATACATTAAGTCTCTGCTTCTCTAATTAATATGGTGGTCTTCCAACATGGCCGCAAGGAGGCATCGTTCATCAACTGCAAGCCCTCTATACGTTAAATCTCTGCTTCTAGTGATATCTCTGTCATCTGTGTGTCTCTGTCTATGTGACTGCTGTAGGTGTTAACTCTAAGGCAGTATCAACAAAATGAGGTGATGTTAAACCACTTTCTCACAAATCCAGTTGAGTTTCCAGTCACATGACAAGTCATTCCATGCCTTCAGAAGACTCTGATCTTCACGTATCTCAACACAGTCCTCCTCACCATTTTCATCTCCGGTAGGACCTGTGTTATCAGGCTGTGGGTCATACCAGTACCTACAGGGTTAACAACAGTCAGATATCATGGTTAATACCAGTACCTACAGGGTTAAAAATCATTCGATATCATGGTTAATACCAGTACCTACAGGGTTAACAACAGTCAGATATCATGGTTAATACCAGTACCTACAGGGTTAAAAACAGTCAGATATCATGGTTAATACCAGTACCTACAGGGTTAAAAATCATTCGATATCATGGTTAATACCAGTACCTACAGGGTTAACAACAGTCAGATATCATGGTTAATACCAGTACCTACAGGGTTAAAAACAGTCAGATATCATGGTTAATACCAGTACCTACAGGGTTAGAAACAGTCAGATATCATGGTTAATACCAGTACCTACAGGGTTAAAAATCATTCGATATCATGGTTAATACCAGTACCTACAGGGTTAACAACAGTCAGATATCATGGTTAATACCAGTACCTACAGGGTTAAATACCGTCAGATATCATGGTTAATACCAGTACCTACAGGGTTAACAACAGTCAGATATCATGGTTAATACCAGTACCTACAGGGTTAAAAACAGTCAGATATCACGGTTAATACCAGTACCTACAAGGTTAAAAACAGTCAGATATCATGGTTAATACCAGTACCTACAGGGTTAAATACCGTCAGATATCATGGTTAATACCAGTACCTACAGGGTTAACAACAGTCAGATATCATGGTTAATACCAGTACCTACAGGGTTAAAAACAGTCAGATATCATGGTTAATACCAGTACCTACAGGGTTAAAAACAGTCAGATATCACGGTTAATACCAGTACCTACAAGGTTAAAAACAGTCAGATATCATGGTTAATACCAGTACCTACAGGGTTAAAAATCATTCGATATCATGGTTAATACCAGTACCTACAGGGTTAACAACAGTCAGATATTATGGTTAATACCAGTACAGGGTTAAAAACCGTCAGACATTACAGTTACAACACCACAATCATAAATATTTTTTCAGCAGAAAGTTAACTTTGTTGACTGCTGCCATCAATGACAGTAACCTGTATATATAAAGGTTGAATGGAGCCTTATTGACAGAATAATTATAATCTCTCACCCTGTGGTCAGTGGGGTGCCGTCCACCCATTTCCAGGTCCCCTCAGTAACAGAGTCAGTCAGACCAATCCAGACTCTCGTCTTGAGGTTGAGAAAGATAAATATATAGACATATATGTTTGATTACATCTACCCCCTGCACACTCATCTCTCTCTTTCTCTCTCTGACCTGTTCTGCATAGCTGTTTATGATCACCAGGTCTGCTCTTCTCTCCAGACAGTCCTCTCTGCTCTCCTTCCAGGTTTTAGTCTCAGGAGACAGGAAGTACCAACTGGATTCAAACTATACAAATACAGGTATAGTACTGCAGGATAATCTCACCTGTTTAAAGTGCTTTTTCATGTGTAATTTGTGTGTGTGTGTGTGTGTGTGTGTGTGTGTATGTGTGTGTGTGTGTGTGTGTGTGTGTGTGTGTATGTGTGTGTGTGTGTGTGTTGGTGCAATCTTGTAAGCAACAACTCCATCTCTTGGACTGGGCTTGAAGGATCCTATGTTGGCATATAATTGGCCATTAATGTCCGTGTTCTTCATTGCATCAGGCTCATAGTTTACAAATCCATCCGAGTTTTCATAGAATCCTTCTGACATCTTAACACACTTGTGGTCAAATACAGTAACTTTTACTTCTAACCTCAACTCTAATGTAGGTCTGTGCCTGTGTCTTCTCCCTGCGCTGACCAGCATCTGTGTGATTTATGGTAGTGACACTATTTTTTAAACTGTCAATCACAGTAAAAGGGAAACTGTCATATCAACACATCACTGGCCCCCACATGACTCCCCCCACTTTAGCTTCTAATGGAAATATGTTTGTTTCCCATCCGTTTTAAATTATTCAAGATATAATTGAACTTATCATATATTTTAGCAGATAATAGATTGGAGTAAGTGAATTTGTAAATAGATCATATAACATTACTGAGGCTTTGACATCCCAGCCTTCATAAGGAGGTCACGTTATGGCTTGTACTCTGTGACCAGCCATCAATGGCCATATAGGGGCCGTTTTTTTCTATGTATGCTGTCTGTGTGTGACATCAGTGTGAGGAGTTATTCAGAGGTGCTAGGGAAAATATATGACTGCATCTTTATCAGAGGTTTAACATGGGAAATGTACCTGTGTGTGTGTGCGTGCGTGCGTGTGTGAGTGTGTGCATGCGTGTGGCATGCAGTGTGTGTGTGTCCTCTCAGTACTGTTCTGCCCTCTGTCTGTGTCCAACTGCAGATCACACTATTATCAGTATCTAATCACATTCAGGCTGGTAGACCTGGTTAGATTACATAGTTGATTTTTTTATTAATATGTACGTTTGTATAAAAGCGATATCTGTGAATAGTTGAATGTGAAAACACGTTTTACAGTTTTTTTTGATTGCTTAAGCACGATTTTCAAAACAGGGCCCGTGTTTTCAAAACACTACACACAATTAGCACAACCACACACCCAATTAGCAAAACACTACAGATCCTTTGCAAAATTAAACACTCTTGTAAAAACTATACACTTCTTTTTAAAAACCACACTTTGTTACCATATGAAACACACACATTTCACATTACTATACTCTGTTTGCACGAGTTACACTCTGCTGTGATAAACCTAAAACACTTTTAGCACTTCTACTTCCCTATGATTAGAGTAGGCTACTATCAACAAAGTACAAATATAATGTAAATTCACCAAACACTACACAAGACCAATGTTGCAGACTGAAGAAACTCATTTATTTCTCAAAATGTTGACATGGAGATTCATAATACTGTAACCAAACGTCACTTTACGTATTGTAAGTTCAACAAAAAAAAATAATAATAACTAGACATTGTCTCTTCGCCTAGCTGGATCTGGCCAGAGAATTTCATCAACATCGCAGGCAATGTTGTCATTAGCAAGACACCTTGGAAAGAAACGTCTTGAATGACGAATCCATCCTTGCATTGCTGCTACCTCCATGGCTTGGATGAGGGGTACCTCAGCCTGGAGACGGAGATCATATACCTTCCACCGCCATGCCGAGAAAAACTCTTCTATAGGGTTGAGGAATGGAGAGTATGGTAGAAGATATAGGACGGTGAAATGTGGATGTTGCTGAAACCAGTTCTGAACCAGAGCAGAGCGGTGGAAAGACACATTGTCCCAGACAACAATGTATTGCATATGATCGATTTGATTTGCTGCTGTTATGTTGTGCAATTGGTCCAAGAATGTAAGTATGAGTGCTGTGTTGTAAGGGCCCATATGGGCATGGCGGTGGAGGACCCCATTCTGTGTAATGGCTGCACAGAGTGTTATATTACCCCCACGTTGCCCTGGGACATTGACTATAGCCCTGTGGCCAATGATGTTTCTTCCCCTCCTTCGTGTTCTCGTCAGGTTGAACCCAGCCTCATCTACGTAAATGAACTCATGCTGGATCTCCTCTCCATCCATTCGTAAAACTCTCTGAAAAACAGTGTCAGGCAAAATTGTGTAGTTCAGTGTAGATCTAGTATACATATTACAGTACAGTAAAAGATTATGAGACAGTATGCAAGATCACACTGCTAAAGTGAATACATACCTCTGCATAATCATGCCGCAGTCGTTTCACCCTTTCGGAATTGCGCTCGAAAGGCACTCAATAAATTTGCTTCATTTGAATATGTTTTTTTTTTAGGATGCGTGCCAGTGTTGATGTTGAGACCTGATGGATATCGTTGAAAATGGCGTGGTTATTGACAATGTTGGCTTGGAGCTGCTTGAGTGTTATAGCATTGTTGGCCAAAACCATGTTTACTATCTCCCTCTCTTGCTGTTCTGTGAACATAGGAGGCCTTCCCCCTTGTCGTCCCTGACCCTCAATCCTATGTAGAAAAAAAAACAGTATACAATAGTACAGTAATTTCACAGGAAAAGGTAACAGAAGTGCTGATAGTGCATAGAATATAGTACTGTAAGCAGTTACTGAAACCGTGCAGATGTTTTTGATATGATGATATTTTTACAATACCTATTTTACAGTCGAAATGTTCTCATCACACTTGCCACTGTATATCGGCTTAGATTTGGCTGTACTCGCAGTCCAGCCTCCCTCAGCGTCAGGCCGTGGTTGACAATGTGGTCAACCAGTCTTGCGCGGATCTCATTTGTCAGATTCGGTCCACTTTGAGCACCTTCTTGTCTTCCTCTTCCTCCCCTTCCTCCTCCTCCTCGTCCTCCTCCTCGTCCTCCTCGTTCTCCTCGTCCTCCTCGTTCTCCTCCTCCTCCTCCTTCTCCTCATTCTCCTCCTCCTCCTCGTCCTCCTCGTTCTCCTCGTCCTCCTCGTCCTCCTCGTCCTCCTCGTCCTCCTCGTCCTCCTCGTTCTCCTCGTCGTCCTCCTCCTCGTCTTACTCTTTCTCTGACTCTTTCCATTGTGCTTGAAGACCAATGAACTCACCTGCTGCTTTTTATAGTGCTTATACACCTGATTGGTGTGTCTACAATTAAGCAAACGAGTGTTTGCACACCTGATGACTGTGTTGAACCAATTGGTTGGACGGTGTGGTAATTTGACAGTCAGTGCTTTGGTATTGCAAGGACGTGACTTCATGATAGATTTTTGTGTGTAATGTATGTTAAGTGTGTTTAGTGTTTTGCAAATCACTGTGTGTAGAGTTTTACAACAAGTGTAAGGTTGACAATGTGCTTATAGTTATGCAAATATGGCCTGATGTTTTGCTTCTTGAGTGTAAGGTTTTGCTAATAGTGTACTACTTTTAATTTTAGTGTGTAAGCAATCCAAAAAAACTGTAATAAAAAATAATAGTAATTACATTCCGTGTACACACTTAAGCATTCAGCATGACCACCAACATGATAACTACTAGACATCATCACTTAACCATTCAGTACTGTATCCAACCATCAACATCACTACTAACGTACCAGATAGATAGATAGATAGAGAGAGAGAGAGAGAGAGAGAGAGAGAGAGAGAGAGAGAGAGAGAGAGAGAGAGAGAGATGTATAGCCTACATGCAATGCTACATAGTGAACTATAAATCTTAACATTGACAATGGCTATTGAGTGATATATATATGAATATTCAGCAAATTCGGAAAGTATTCAGACCCCTTGACTTTTTCCATATTTTGTTAAGTTACAGCCTAATTCTAAAATTGATTAAATTGTTTTTTTCCTCATCAATCTACACACAATAGCCCATAATGACAAATAAAACACTTTTTTTTAGAAATGGTTCCAAATGTATTAAAAATACAAAACTGAAATATTAAATTTACATAAGTATTCAGACCCTTTACTCAGTACACTGTTGAAGCACCTTTGGCAGCGATTACAGCCTCGAGTGTTCTTGGGTATGACGCTACAAGCTTGGCACACCTGTATCTGCTAAATGGCATATTATTATTATTATTATTATTTGGGGAGTTTCTCCCATTCTTCTCTGCAGATCCTCTCAAGCTCTGTCAGGTTGGATGGGGAGCATCGCTGCAGAGCTATTGTCAGGTCTCTCTATCATACCAGGAAGATATAGATAATAGAGGGGAAGTGGAGAACAAAGTCTAGCTGTTAACATATATTAAATATCATATGTAACAGCCCCAAGATAATTCAGGTAGTTTCCAGAACTCCCCCTTCCTTTCACCTTTCTGCTGATTTGGACCCTCTATTTACTCCCAAATATACATCAACATGTTCAGGAGGTCCAGGACTACAAACATGGGTCATTATAATGTCCATACAATAGATTTGACACTACAAACTGCTCCAAGTAGATGTTGAGGCTGGGTAGGTTTAACCAGTGAGGATGAGATGACAACATAATTGGCTGAGGCTCTCTCTTAATGAACCTGATTGGTTGAGGATTCTTGAGTGACAGCTGTTTGAACCACTGAAAAGATCCACTTCCCTCCTTTGGGACCCATATAGGGGAACAACAGTCAAATATGAGCATTTGATTTTGTGCTTCTGTGTAACTTGACAACAACAAAGACTGACTGTCAAAGATTATTAAATAGCATCCTTTGATACCCTTTGATATCTCTACTACACTAATTAATTGTTGTTACAGTCAACTCCTATTCACTGTATGTAATGGTGGTTTCGTACTGTTGAGAATGTTTGCACCCGATCTAAATTGGAGCATTTAAAACATCGGTAGCAAGTGAAAATAATATATTTCAATTGGAATTTATGAAATGCACTTCATGCAGAGTGTGCACAAAGTCAAATGTACTGACTTCATGTTGTATCTGATGACGTGTCAAACATAACTACTGGTTCACAGGAAGCTACAAACAGGAAATAAGTAGGACATCTATTTTTTATATATATAATAAAAAACAAATACAACAATAGGTGTGTTTGTGTGTGTGAGGGTGTGTGTGGGGGGGGGTTTCAGACAGAGAGAGAGTGTGTGTGTGTGTGTGTGAGAGAGAGAGAGAGAGAGAGAGAGAGAGAGAGAGAGAGAGAGTTGTGTGCACTGTAGGCTACTGTATGTGTTACAGTATGTTGTCATGGTGATGTTAAACCACTTTCTCACAAATCCAGTTGAGTCTCCTGTTACATGGCGAGTCATTCCAGGCCTTTAGAGGACGCTGATCGTTGTTTATATCAGCACAGTCCTCCCCAGTAGGACCTGAATTATTAGGCTGTGGGTCATACCAGTACCTACAAGGTTAAACACAGTCAGATATCATGGTTAATACCAGTACCTATAGGGTTAAAAACAGTCAGATATCATGGTTAATACCAGTACCTATAGGGTTAAAAACAGTCAGATATCATGGTTAATACCAGTACCTATAGGGTTAAATACAGTCAGATATCATGGTTAATACCAGTACCTATAGGGTTAAATACAGTCAGATATCATGGTTAATACCAGTACCTACAGGGTTAACAACAGTCAGATATCATGGTTAATACCAGTACCTACGTGGTTAAAACAGTCAGATATCATGGTTAATACCAGTACCTATAGGGTTAAAAACAGTCAGATATCATGGTTAATACCAGTACCTATAGGGTTAAATACAGTCAGATATCATGGTTAATACCAGTACCTATAGGGTTAAATACAGTCAGATATCATGGTTAATACCAGTACCTACAGGGTTAAAAACTGTCAGATATCATGGTTAATACCAGTAACTACAGGGTTAAAAACAGTCAGCTATCACAGTTAGAACATCACAATCCTAAATATTATACAAAAACGTTTCAGCTCAAATTCAATTTTGTTGACTTCTGCCATCAATGTCAATAACCTATATAGATAAAGGTTGAATGAACTGAATATTGGATCCTTATTGTCACAGTATTTATAATCTCTTACTCTGTGGTCAGTGTTGTTCCATCCACCCATTTCCAGGTCCCCTCTGTCTCTCTGTCAGTCAGACCAATCCAGACTCTCTTGTTGAGATTGAAGAGAAACTCCTGTTGTTGAGAAAGATATATCTATATATACATGGAGCTCCAAAGGTATTGACACATTTGGTTGTTTTGTCTCTGTACTCCAGCACTTTGGAATTTACATGATAATGACTATGAGGTTAAAGTGCAGGCTGACAGCTTTCATTGTAGAGAATTTTCATCCACATCGGGTGATCCGTTTAGAATTTACAGCCCTTTTTTTTACATAGTCCCCCCATTTTAGTGGACCAAAAGTATTGTGACAAATTCAATTATATGTGTATTAAAGTAGTCAAAGTTTAGTATTTGGTAACATATTCTTAGCACGCAATGACCACATCAAGCTTGTGACTCTACAAACTTGTTGGATGCATTTCCTGTTTGTTTTGGTTGTGTTTCAGAAGGTTATGTGCCCAATAGAAATGAATGGTAAAGAATGTATTGTGCCATTTTGCAGTCACCTTTATTGTAAATAAGAATGGAATATGTTTCTAAACACTTAATGATTACGGAAAGTGCTGAATGAACTGTGAATAACGATGAGTGAGAAGGGTAAAGATGAACAAATATCATACCCCCAAGACACGGTAACCTCTCCTGTTACTGTAATGGTGAGAGGTTAGCGAATCTTGGGGGTGTGATATCTGTGAGTCTGTAACTTAAGTAGACATATGTGAATAGTCCCAATAAAATGGGGGGACTAGGTACAAAAATAACTTTTATTTCTAAACGGTTCACCCGATATTTGTTGAAATTACACTAAAATGAAAGCTGTCAGTCTGCACTTTAACCTCATAGTCATTGTATCACTTCAAATCCAAACTGCTGGAGTACAGAGCCAAAACAACAAAACATTTGTCACCGTCCCAATACTTTTGGAGCTCACTGTTTGATCATAACTACCCCCTGCACACACATATCTACACCCCCCCCTCTCTCTCTCTCTCTCTCTCTCACCTGTTCCTCTCTTCTGTTTATTATCACCAGGTCTGCTCCTCTGTCTACACAGTCCTGTCTGCTCTCCTCCCAGGTTTTCTCCTCAGTAGAGAGGAAGTAACAACTGCAGTCAAACTTCTTCCATCCATCAAAACAACAGGGTTTCTCTGTTTGATGACACAACACAACACAACACTGATACAATATGATACAGAACAATAAACATCACATTTTATTTTCCATGATTCACTGGACTAGATCTCAATGAACAAATTGACATTATAATAAAGGAAAATATGATAACCAGCTCACTGACCACAAAGCAATTTCTGAAGCCTGTCTCTCTCTTTAGTCAGGTTGTTGTAACTGGTCTGTAGCTGGTCTCTCTCTGCATCTGCATTGGTTTTATAAAGAGAAAAATGCTTCTCTTCAGTCTTTGATGCATCTGTTATCTGGAAAGGATTGATACATAATAGTGCATTCGGAAAGTATTTAGACTCCTTCACTATTTTAGAAATCTACACACAATATCCCATAATGAAAAAGCAGTTTTTGTTTTGTTATTAATTTTAGCATATTTACATTTACATAAGTATTCAGACCCTTTACTCAGTACTTTGTTGAAGTATCTTTGGCAGCGATTACAGCCTTGAGTCTTCTTGGGTATGACGCTACAAGCTTGGCACGCCTGTATGTGGGGAGTTTCTCCCATTCTTCTCTGCAGATCCTCTCAAGCTCTGCCAGGTTGGATGGGGAGTGTCACTGCATAGCTATTATCAGGTCTCTCCAGAGATGTTTGATCGAGTTCAAGTCTGGGCTCTGGCTTGTCCCGAAGCCACTCCTGCATTGTCTTGGCTGTGTGCTTAGGGTTGTTGTTCTGTTGAAAGGTGGCCTTCACCCCAGTCTGAGGTCCTGAGCGCTCTCTGGAGCAGGTTTTTTCATCAATGATCTCTCTGTACTTTTCTCCGTTCATCTTTCCCTCGATCCTGACTAGTCTCCCAGTCCCTGCTGCTGAAAAACACAGCATGATGCTGCCACCACCATGCTTCACCGTTGGGATGGTGCCTGGTATCCTCCAGACGTGACGCTTGGCATTCAGGTCAAGGAGTTCAATCTTGGTTTCATCAGACGAGAGAATCTTGTTTCTCATGATCTGAGCATCCTTTAGGTGCATTTTGGCAAACTCCAAGCGGCCTGTCATGTGCCTTTTACTGTGGAGTGGCTTCCGTCTGGCCACTCTACCATAAAGGCCTGGTTGATGGATTGCTGCAGAGAAGGTTGTCCTGGAAGGTTCTCCCATCTCCACAGAGGAACTCTGGAGGTCTGTCAGTGACCATCGGGTTCTTGGTCACCTCCATGACCAAGGCCCTTCTCCCCCTATTGCTCAGTTTGGACGGGCTGCCAGCTCTAGGAAGAGTCTTGGTGGTTCCAAACTTCTTCCATTTAAGAATGATGGAGGCCACTTTGTTCTTGGGGACCTTCAATGCTGTAGAAATATTTTTGGTACCCTTCCCCATATCTTTGCCTCGACACAATCCTGTCTCGGAGCTCTACGGACAATTCCTTCGACCTCATGGCTTGGTTTTTGCTCTGACATGCACTGTCAACTGTGGGACTTTATATAGACAAGTGTGTCCCTTTCCAAATAATGTACAATCAATTGAATTTACCACAGGTGGACTCCAATCAAGTTGTAAAAACATCTCAAGGATGATCAATGGAAACAGGATGTACCTGAGCTCAATTTCGAGTCTCATAGCAATGGGTCTGAATACTTATGTAAATAAGGTATTTCTGTTTTAATTTTTAATACATTTGCAAAAAGTTATAGAAACCTGTTTTCGCTTTTGTCATTATGGGGTATTGTGTGTCGATTGATGAGGAATTTTTTTTATTTAATCAATTTTAGAATAAGGCTGTAACGTAACAAAATATGGAAAAAGGGAAGGTGTCTGAACACTTTCCGAATGCACTGTAGCTACTGACTAAATAAAATGTCTTACTGCAACTGTAAGTGACAGGCGTTAAAAACAAAGAGTCTAGACAGTCTGCTAAAAGTGGACAGAATATCTTGAATGTGGTTTGCTAGTTCCTTAAACATGTCTAACAGAGGAGGGACTTAATTACACAGATAACAACACTCCCCATTGGTTGAAATAACGTTGTTTTGACATCATTTCAATGAAATGATGTTGAACCAACGTGGAATAGACATTGAATTGACATCTGTACAAAGTGGATTATCTGCATTTGGGACCTGATATAGTGTAATGATTAGAAAACAATACACTCACAGACAAGTCTCAGGAAGATGTTGAGAGTGACTTGTAGAAAACACAGCATCCCAAAGCTCACAGCAACCATCCTGTAGAGTCTTCTCCCTGAATCCTCAGGTCCTGAGGAGGTACACACTGATGTGAGAACACACATACAGTCATGTATTCAAGCAAACAAGCAAGCACGTACACACACATGCCCCCACACACGCAAGCACACACAAACGGGCACACACTTGAGGGTGTGACATAATCAGCAATGAGAGGACTGTTTCTAACAGCTGCTTTAGAGGAAGTTACTGTATCAGTATAACACGTTAGAAGCACATCATTACATTAAAGGGTCAATCTGCAGTTGCTACATCAATATTTTATATTTACCCATAGATTCTTAATGATTATAATTTATAAATGTCTCATGAGCTTAGTTCAACATACATTTTTTTACTCCATTGTAATTGTAAACAAACACTGTGTAGCCTCAAAACATGGTTAAAACAACCATTTTGAACTCATGGATGGTCTGTCCCACTCTTGGCATTCTCTCAACCAGCTTCATGACATAGTCACCTGGAATGCATTTCAATTAACAAGTGTGCCTTCTTAAAAGTTCATTTGTGGAATTTCTTTCCTTCTTAATGCGTTTGAGCCAATCAGTTTTGTTGTGACAAAAGGTGGAGAAAGAATATATTGTACATGAAAACAAAGAGCCCTTCAAAAATTAACTTTTAAGAATGCACACGTGTTAATTGAAATGCACCTCATGAAGCTAGTTGAGAGCTGGTTGAGAGAATGCAAAGAGTTTGCAAAGTTGTCATCAAGGCAAAGGGTGGCTATTTGAACCTCAAATATAAAATATATTTTGATTTGTTTAACACTTTTTTGGTTACTACATGTGTTATTTAATAGTTTTGATATCTTAAATTTTATTCTACAATGTAAAAAATTGTAAAATAAAGAAAAACCCTTGAATGACTAGGTATGTCCAAACTTTTGACTGGTACTGCACATATTTTTAAAGGTAAAATCCTATTATAATATTGTTTCCACTAAGACTTGCTATCAGCATTTTACCTGAGCGATGGGTCTCAGTCTTCACTCTCCTCGTTGCTCTGTTCTCATTTTCTTCAGTTACCTGGTTGTTGATGTAGTCATCCATCTGACCTAACTGTATGATTACCTTTCTAACTGACTCCTAATGGTAATATCTACTGTATGATTCTAACTGTACTGACAAATAGTTAAGTAGTTGGTCTGATGTGTTCTCCACCAGGTACCTCTCTGATCTCTGTCTGTGGTCCACTACAGTTGATAGAATGTGTCCAATAAACATCAAGCAGGAAGTTATACTTTGCAAGCCCTGTTTGTGGCATCTTTCATAAGGAATTCACATAATGGCTTGTACTCTGTGGCCAGCCACTGATGGCCATATAGGGTCATTTTATGTGTGTGACATCAGTGTGAAGAGTTAGGAAATGTATATCTGCGTTATTATCAGAGGTTTAAAAGGGGAAGTTAAAACGTGTGTTTCTGTGTTGTGTGTCTCTGATTGTATGAGTGTGTGGGTGACTGCATACTTGCCTGCACATGTGGCTGCCTTCTGTGCGTTTGTTTCTTCTTAGTACTGTTCTACCTGTGTTCAGGTCACATCCAATCACATTCAATCAGGAAGCTGGTACACCTGCTGGGACATTGTTCCTTTATTACTTTACTTTCAGAGCCTTGAAAATGATCACTGTGTAAGACTATGGCAAATCACATGTTCCTAATAAAAACAATTAATACAAGCATTTTACAGATTAAAGACCCACTGGGCAGAGACGTCAATTCAATGTCTATTCCACATTGGTTCATGGTAATTTCATTGAAATTAAGTGGATACAACGTTGATTGAACCAGTGTGTTCCCAGTGAGTTATGTCTACAGACTCTTTATTAAATCTTAAGATAATTATTCTGATTTTCTTTCTGTCATTCTCTTAGTTTTCTTCTCCTCATCTAAATTTTTGGTTCTTTGTTTCCTCTCCTCCTCTCTCTTCTCCTCCTCTCTCTTCTCTTCCTGTCTCCTCTCCTTCTCTCTCCTCTCCTCCACTCTCCTCTCCTCCTTTCTCCTCTCCTCCTATCTCCTCTCCTCCTCTCTCCTTTCCTCCTTTCTCCTCTCCTCCAATCTCCTTTCCTCCTCTCTCCTCTCCTCCACTCTCCTCTCCTCCTTTCTCCTCTCCTACTTTCTCCTCTCCTCCTATCTCCTCTCCTCCTCTCCTCCTCTCCTCCTCTCTCCTCTCCTCCTTTCTCCTCTCCTCCAATCTCCTTCCTTCTACCTCCTCTCCTCCTTTCAGCCCTATTAGAGGAGAAGGTCCAAGGTCCCTCCCCTAGGATTGTATTCTCCAATGTGTTTTGAGAAGGAGGCGAGGTGTCAGGTAGCTTAGTGGGTAAGAGTGTTGTGCCAGTAACCGAAAGGTCGCTGGTTCTAATCCCCGAGCCGACTAGGTGAAAAATCTGTCAATGTGCTATTGAGCAAGGCACTTAACCCTAATTGCTCCTGTAAGTCACTCTGGATAAGAGCGTCTGCTAAATGACTAAAATGTAAATGTGTCACTTCTCCTCCCAATGCTCCCCTCCGGCGCTCTGATTCGCCAGTCTACTGAGCCACCGGTCTGAGCGCACCACCTCGGCAAACACAGGAATGAAAACCCAACGCACCCTAATCACCTCCAGCGCACCTGCACCTCATCACCACCACTATATAGCCCTGGACTGTTCGTTTATTGTTGTGTCGTTTACTCACTCTTTGTTATTCTCTGTCTCATTGTTAAGTAAACCTTTACCTTGTTAATTCCTGCGTCTGCGTCTTCGTATACTCACTACTCGTCACACGAGGAGAGAGGATTGGAGGAGGAATCGAGGAAAGATGAGTTGAGAAAGAGCCCATAGACAAGTCTGTAATACCATTACCTGGCCAAATAGCAAAGTCAGAAAACCTGCCTATTTCAAAAATGTCTCTTCTTCAAATCTGATTGTAAACCTAACCACTGCTAATTTTATGTCGAACCCTAACAGTATATTAAGACACACTTTTTTTTAGAGAGAGAGATATACAGCATACATTTATTTTATTACCTTTATTCAACCTGGCAAGTCAGTTAAGAACAGATTCTTATTTTACATTGACAGCCAATCCCAGCCAAACCCTCCCCTACCCGGACGACGCTGGGCCAATTGTTCGCCGCCCTATGTGACTCCCGATCACCGCCGGTTGTGATACAGCCCGGGATCGAACCATGGTTTGTAGTGACACCTCTAGACCGCTGCGCCACTCAGGATCCCATGCAATGCTACTGTCCATAATGAGCTATTGTTAAATCACTCTTTCACAAATCCAGATACATTCATGTCTACATCCTACGTCATTCCATGTATTTACAGGGTCAGGATGCCCATAATTATTCTGAGCACAGTCCTCCTCTCCTATGTGTATTATAGGACCATCACCATTATCAGGCTGGTTTCTCCCCCAGTACCTAGAGGGAAAACAACACAGAGAACCAGACAGTCAGACACTGTGGTAAACACAACATTATAAATCACACCCAGATGTTTTTCTACTTAAAATTGTTCCAGTCTTATTGTCAGATTATTTTCTCTCACATTGTGATTAGTGGTGTACCGTCCACCCATTTCCTGGTCCCTTCTGTCAGTCAGACTGATCCAGACACAATCAATGTTCCTGTTTAATTCAGTTTGGAATTTATGTTATTGAGAAAGATGAAGATGTCATTTACATGTGAGTATTAATAATATACCTGATTCAAAGTACAGATATCTCTCTCTCTCTCTCTCTCTCTCTCTCTCTCTCTCTCTCTCTCTCTCTCTCTCTCTCTCTCTCTCTCTCTCTCTCTCTCTCTCTCTCTCTCTCTCTCTCTCTCTCTCTCTCTCTCTCCCCCTCTCTCTCTCTCTCTCTCTCTCTCTCTCTCTCTCTCTCTCTCTCTCTCTCTCTCCCCCCCTCTCTCTCCCCCTCTCTCTCTCTCTCTCTCTCTCTCCCCCCTCTCTCTCTCTCTCGCTCTCTCTCTCCCCCCTCTCTCTCTCTCTCTCTCTCTCTCTCTCAATTCAATTCAATTCAATTTAAGGGGCTTTATTGGCATGGGAAACATATGTTTACATTGCCAAAGCAAGTGAAATTTATAAAAAAACTAAAGTGAAATAAACAATAAATAATTTACATTAAACATTACACTCACAAAAGTTCCAAAAGAATAAAGACATTTCGAATATCATATTCGAAATGTCAGTGTTGTAATGATGTGCAAATAGTTGAAGTACAAAGGGAAAATAAAGAAACATAAATATAGGTTGTATTTACAATGGTGTTTGTTCTTCACTGGTTGCTCTTTTCTTGAGGCAACAGGTCACAAATCTTGCTGCTGTGATGGCAAACTGTGGTATTTCACCCAATAGATATGGGTGGTTGTGTAATTTGGCAGGAGGTTAGGAAATGCAGCTCAGTTTCCACATCATTTTGTGGGCAGTGTGCACATAGCCTGTCTTCTCTTGAGAGCCAGGTCTGCCTTCGGCAGTCTTTCTCAATAGCAAGGCTATGCTCACTGAATCTGTACATATTCAAAGATTTCCTTAATTTTTGGTCAGTCACAGGGGTCAGGTATTCTGCCACTGTGTACTCTCTGTTTAGGGCCAAATAGCATTCTAGTTCGCTCTGTTGTTTTGTAAATTATTTCTAATGTGTCAAGTAATTATCTTTTTGTTTTCTCATGATTTGATTGGGTCTAATTGTGTTGCTCTCCTGGGGCTATGTGGGGTCTGTTTGTGGTTGTGAACAAAGCCAAAGGACCAGCTTGCTTAGGGGGCTCTTCTCCAGGTTCATTTCTCTGTAGGTGATGGCTTTGTTATGGAAGGTTTGGGAATCGCTTCCTTTTAGGTGGTTGTAGAATTGAACGGCTCTTTTCTGGATTTGACAATTAGCGGGTATCGGCCTAATTCTGCTCTGCATGCATTATTTGGTGTGTTACGTTGTGCACAGAGAATATTTTTGCAGAATTCTGCATGCAGTCTCAATTTGGTGTTTGTCCCATTTTGTGAGTTCTTGGTTGGTGAGCGGACCCCAGACCTCACAACCATAAAGGGCAATGGGTTCTATAACTGATTCAAGTATTCTTTAGCCAGATCCTAACTAGTATGTCAAATTTTATGTTCCTTTTGATGGCATAGAAGGCCCTTCTTGCCTTGTCTCTCAGATTGTTCACAGCTTTGTGGAAGTTACCTGTGGCGCTGATGTTTAGGCCGAGGTATGTATCGTTTTTTGTGTGCTCTAGGGCAACGGTGTCTAGATGGAATTTGTATTTGTGGTCCTGGCAACTGGACCTTTTTTGGAACACCATTATTTTTGTCTTACTGAGATTTACTGTCAGGGCCCAGGTCTGACAGAATCTGTGCAGAAGATCTAGGTGCTGCTGTAGGCCCTCCTTGGTTGGTGACAGAAGCACCAGATCGTCAGCAAACAGAAGACATTTGACTTCAGATTCTAGTAGGGTGAGGCCGGGTGCTGCAGACTGTTCTAGTGCCCTCGCCAATTCGTTGATATATATGTTGAAGAGGGTGGGGCTTAAACTGCATCCCTGTCTCACCCCATGGCCCTGTGGAAAGAAATGTGTGTGTTTTTTGCCAATTTTAACCGCACACTTGTTGTTTGTGTACATGGATTTTATAATGTCGTATGTTTTTCCCCCAACCCCACTTTCCATCAATTTGTATAGCAGACCCTCATGCCAAATTGAGTCAAAAGCTTTTTTGAAATCAACAAAGCATGAGAAGACTTTGCCTTTGTTTTGGTTTGTTTGTTTGTCAATTAGGGTGTGCAGGGTGAATACGTGGTCTGTCGTACGGTAATTTGGTAAAAAGCCAATTTGACATTTGCTCAGTACATTGTTTTCACTGAGGAAATGAACTAGTCTGCTGTTAATGATAATGCAGAGGATTTTCCCAAGGTTGCTGTTGACGCATATCCCACGGTAGTTATTGGGGTCAAATTTGTCTCCACTTTTGTGGATTGGGGTGATCAGTCCTTGGTTCCAGATATTGGGGAAGATGCCAGAGCTAAGGATGATGTTAAAGAGTTTAAGTATAGCTAATTGAAATTTGTGGTCTGTATATTTTATCATTTCATTGAGGATACCATCAACACCACAGGCCTTTTTTGGGTTGGAGGGTTTGTATTTTGTCCTGTAGTTCATTCAATGTAATTGGAGAATCCAGTGGGTTCTGGTAGTCTTTAATAGTTGATTCTAAGATTTGCATTTGATCATGTATATTTCTTTGCTGTTTGTTCTCTGTTATAGGGACAAAAAGATTGGAGAAGTGGTTTACCCATACATCTCCGTTTTGGATAGATAGCTCTTCGTGTTGTTGTTTGTTTAGTGTTTTCCAATTTTCCCAGAAGTGGTTAGAGTCTATGGATTCTTCAATTACATTGAGCTGATTTCTGACATGCTGTTCCTTCTTTTTCCGTAGTTTATTTCTGTATTGTTTTAGTGATTCACCATAGTGAAGGCTCAGGTTTTCTGGGTCTCTATGTTTTTGGTTGGATAGGTTTCTCAATTTCTTTCTTAGGTTTTTGCATTCTTCATCAAACCATTTATCACTGTTATTACTTTTCTTTGGTTTTCTGTTAGAGGTTTTTTTTGGTTTTCTGTCAGCCCCCAGCGGTGCCCTGGACACCATATGTGAATTGATTGCCCCCCATTTATCCTCAGAGTTCGTACTGCTTGGTGACCTAAATTGGGATATGCTTAATACCCCGGCCATCCTACAATCCAAACTAGATGCCCTCAATCTCACGCAAATTATCAACGAACCTACCAGGTACAACCCTAAATCCGTAAACATGGGTACCCTCATAGATATCATCCTGACCAACATACCCTCTAAATACACCTCAGCTGTCTTCAACCAGGATCTCAGCGATCACTGCCTTATTGCCTGTGTCCGTAACGGGTCCGCGGTCAAACGACCACCCCTCATCACTGTCAAACGCTCCCTAAAACACT
Source organism: Coregonus clupeaformis (assembly GCF_020615455.1). Classification (NCBI taxonomy): domain Eukaryota; kingdom Metazoa; phylum Chordata; class Actinopteri; order Salmoniformes; family Salmonidae; genus Coregonus; species Coregonus clupeaformis. The sequence goes on along the minus strand of NW_025535641.1, from coordinate 11,324 downwards.
TTAGCGAGCAGGCCTTCCCTAATTGACCTGGCCCAGGTATCCTGGATGGATATAGATCTCATTCCGTCAATAGAGGATGCCTGGTTGTTCCTTAAAAGTAATTTCCTCTCAATCTTAAATAAACATGCCCCATTCAAAAATACAGAACTAAGAACCGATATAGCCCCTGGTTCTCCTCAGACTTGACTGCCCTTGACCAGCACAAAAACATCCTGTGGTGTACTGCATTAGCATCAAATAGCCCCCGCGATATGCAACTTTTCAGGGAAGTTAGGAACCAATATACACAAGCAGTCAGGAAAGCAAAGGCTAACTTTTTCAAACAGAAATTTGCATCCTGTAGCACTAACTCCAAAAAGTTTTGGGACACTGTAAAGTCCATGGAGAATAAGAGCACTTCCTCCCAGTTGCCCACTGCACTGAGGCTAGGAAACACTATCACCACCGATAAATCTACAATAATCGAGAATTTCAACAAGCATTTTGCTACAGCTGGCCATGCTTTCCATCTGGCTACCACTACCCCGGCCACCAACTCTGCACCCTCCGCTGCAACTTGCCCATGCCCCCCCCGCTTCTCCTTCACACAAATTCAGACAGCTGATGTTCTGAAAGAGCTGCAAAATCTGGACCCCTACAAATCAGCTGGGCTAGACAATCTGGACCCTTTCTTTCTAAAACTAGCCGCCGAAATTGTCGCAACCCCTATTACTAGTCTGTTCAACCTCTCTTTCATAACGTCTGAGATGCCCAGAGATTGGAAAGCTGCCGCGGTCATCCCCCTCTTCAAAGGGGGTGACACTCTAGATCCAAACTGCTACAGACCTATATCCATCCTGCCCTGCCTTTCGAAAGTATTTGAAAGCCAAGTTAACAAACAGATAACTGACCATTTCGAATACCACCGTAACTTCTCCGCTATGCAATCCGGTTTCCGAGCTGGTCATGGGTGCACTTCAGCCACGCTCAAGGTCCTAAACGATATTATAACCGCGATTGATAATAGACAGTACTGTGCAGCCGTCTTCATCGACCTGGCCAAGGCTTTCGACTCTGTCAACCACCGCATTCTTATTGGCAGACTAAATAGCCTTGGTTTCTCAAATGACTGCCTCGCCTTGTTCACCAACTACTTCTCAGATAGAGTTCAGTGTGTCAAATCGGAGGGCCTGTTGTCTGGACCTATGGCAGTCTCTATGGGGGTGCCACAGGGTTCAATTCTTGGGCCGACACTTTTCTCCGTGTATATCAATGATGTCGCTCTTGCTGCTGGTGACTCTCAGATCCACCTCTACACAGACGACACCATTTTTGTATACATCTGGCCCTTCATTGGACACTGTGTTAACAAACATCCAAACGAGCTTCAATGCCATACAACACTCCTTCAGTAGCCTCCAACTGCTCTTAAACACTAGTAAAACTAAATGCATGCTTTTCAATCGAACGCTGCTGGCACCCGCCCACCCGACTAGAATCACCACTCTCGACGGGTCTGACCTAGAGTATGTGGACAACTACAAATACCTAGGTGTCTGGTTAGACTGTAAACTCTCCTTCCAGACTCACATAAAGAATCTCCAATCCAAAGTTAAATCTAGAATCGGCTTCCTATTTCGCAACAAAGCCTCCTTCACTCATGCTGCCAAACATGCCCTCGTAAAACTGACTATCCTACCGATCCTTGACTTCGGCGATGTCATTTACAAAATAGCCTCCAACACTCTACTCAGCAAACTGGATGTAGTCTATCACAGTGCCATCCGTTTTGTCTCCAAAGCCCCATACACTACCCACCACTGTGACCTGTACGCTCTTGTTGGCTGGTCCTCACTACATGTTCGTCGTCAAACCCACTGGCTCCAGGCCATCTATAAATCACTGCTAGGCAAATCCCCGCCTGATCTTAGCTCATTGGTCACCATAGCAGCACCCACCCGTAGTCTGCGCTCCAGCAGGTATATCTCACTGGTCATTGCCAAAGCCAACACCTCCTTTGGCCGCCATTCCTTCCAGTTCTCTGCTGCCAATGACTGGAACGAATTGCAAAAATCTCTGAAGCTGGAGACTCTTATCTCCCTCAATAACTTTAAGCATCAGTTGTCAGAGCACCTTACCGATCACTGCACCTGTACACAGCCCATCTGAAATTAGCCCACCCAACTACCTCATCCCTATATTGTTATTTATTTTGCTCTTTTGCACCCCAGTATCTCTATTTGCACATCATCTCTTGCACATCTAGCATTCCAGTGTTAATACTATTGTAATTATTTTGCACTATAGCCTATTTATTGCCTTACCTCCATAACTTGCTACATTTGCACACACTGTATATATATTTTCTGTTGTATTTTTGACTTTATGTTTTTTACCCCATATGTAACTCTGTGTTGTTTTTATCGCACTGCTTTGCTTTATCTTGGCCAGGTCGCAGTTGTAAATGAGAACTTGTTCTCAACTGGCTTACCTGGTTAAATAAAGGTGAAATAAAATAAAAATATTTTTTTTTAAATATTTGATAGGGAAGCTGAGAGGTCAAATATACTGTTTAGGTTTTCTACTGCCAAGTTTACACCTTCACTATTACAGTGAAACTTTTAGTCCAGGAAGTTGTCTAGAATGGATTGAATTGTCACGATCGTCAGGGTAAGGAGTAGACCAAGGCGCAGCGTTGCAGGCAAACATACTCATTTATTTAGTGAAACGCGATCAAAACAACAAAAGACGGTAACGTGACAGTAAACGGTCAAACACAACCAACACGAAACAAGAACCCACAAAACACAAAGGAAAAACCGACAGATTAAATATGGCTCCCAATCAGAGACAACCAGCAAACAGCTGACACTCGTTGCCTCTGATTGGGAGTCAATCAGGCCAACATAGAAATAGGGAACATAGATCTACACACCCTGGCTCAACATAACAGTGTCCCCAGAGCCAGGGCGTGACAGTACCCCCCCCTAAAGGCGCGGACTCCGACCGAGCCAACTAAACCACAGGGGAGGGACCGGGTGGGCACTCCGCCTTGGCGGCGGATCCGGCTCTGGACCCGATCCCCACTTCCTCTCCAACCCCCCAAAGTACCCCTGGTCCTCTCTAGCCCCGCTGGCCGGAGCCGGACTGACGACACGCACCCCTGGCTTGGTGCGTGGAACAGGAACGGACCGGACCGGGCTGACGATGCGCACCCCTGGCTTGGTGCGTGGAGTAGCAACTGGCCGGACCGGGCTGACGATACACACCCCTGGCTTGGTGCGTGGAGCAGGAATGGACCGGACTGGGCTGGCGACGCGCACCACAGACTTGGTGCGGAGAGCAGGAACGGGCCGGACAGGGCTGACGAAACGCACCACAGACTTGGTGCGGGGAGTAGCAACTGGCCGGACAGGGCTGACGAAACGCACCACAGATTTGGTGCGGGGAGCAGGAACAGGCCGGACCGGGCTGGCGACGCGCACCACAGACTTGGTGCGGAGAGCAGGAACGGGCCGGACAGGGCTGACGAAACGTACCACAGACTTGGTGCGGGGAGCAGGAACAGGCCGGGCCGGGCTGGCGATGCGCACCATCGGCCTGGTGCGGGGAGCAGGAACAGGCCGGACCGGGCTGGCGACGCGCACCACAGACTTGGTGCGGAGAGCAGGAACGGGCCGGACAGGGCTGACGAAACGTACCACAGACTTGGTGCGGGGAGCAGGAACAGGCCGGGCCGGGCTGGCGATGCGCACCATCGGCCTGGTGCGGGGAGCAGGAACAGGCCGGACCGGGCTGGCGACGCGCACCATAGGCTCGGTGCGGGGAGCAGGAACAGGCCGGGCCGGGCTGACGACACGCACCACAGGCTCGATGCGAGGAACAGGAACAGGCCGGACCGTACTAGGGACACACACCACTGGCCCTACGCAGGGATCAGGAACGGGCCGGACCGGACTGGTAACACACCCCAGTACCTCTCGCCGTGCCTCCACACTTTCCCTCTCCTCTGTGACCAGTGGCCCCCTTAACCTGGCGGCCTCCTCTGCACACCCGCTGGACCGCTCCATCGCGGCCTCCTGCTGCCCCGTCGTCCACGTCGTGAGCCCCCCCTAAAAAATTTCTGGGGTTCTCTCCTCCCCGTGGACCAGGCCTCCCTAGTTCTCGCCAGACTCTCACTCCACTGCTTCAAAGTCCAACCTCTCTGCTCTTCACTTGGCTTGGCCCAGTCGAGACTCTTAATCCATTGCTCCATAGACCAGCCTCTCTTCTCTTCACTTAGCGGGGCCCAGTCGAAACTCCTACTCCACTGATCCCAGGTCCTTCCTCTCTCCTCTTCACGCTGCTTGGTCCAGTTATGGTGGGTTCTTCTGTCACGATCGTCAGGATAAGGAGTAGACCAAGGCGCAGCGTTGCAGGCAAACATACTCATTTATTTAGTGAAACGCGATCAAAACAACAAAAGACGGTAACGTGACAGTAAACGGTCAAACACAACCAACACGAAGAACCCACAAAACACAAAGGAAAAACCGACAGATTAAATATGGCTCCCAATCAGAGACAACCAGCAAACAGCTGACACTCGTTGCCTCTGATTGGGAGTCAATCAGGCCAACATAGAAATAGGGAACATAGATCTACACACCCTGGCTCAACATAACAGTGTCCCCAGAGCCAGGGCGTGACATGAATTTGTTGTTTCCTAATTGTTTTTTGGTAGGTTTCAACACTACTTTCCTTCCATCTATAGCATTTCTTAATATTATTCAGTTCTTTTGGCTTTGATGCCTCATGATTGAGTATTGCTCTGTTCAAGTAGACTGTGATTTTGCTGTGGTCTGATAGGGGTGTCAGTGGGCTGACTGTGAACGCTCTGAGAGACACTGGGTTGAGGTCAGTGATAAAGTAGTCTACAGTACTACTGCCAAGAGATGAGCTATAGGTGTACCTACCATAGGAGTCCCCTCGAAGCCTACCATTGACTATGTACATACCCAGTGTGCGACAGAGCTGCAGGAGTCGTGACCCATTTTTGTTGGTTATGTTGTCGTAGTTGTGCCTAGGGGGGCATATGGGGGAGGGAATGCTGTCACCTCCAGGTAGGTGTTTGTCCCCTTGTGTGCTGAGGGTGTCAGGTTCTTGTCCAGTTCTGGCATTTAGGTCGCCACAGACTAGTACATGTCCCTGGGTCTGGAAATGATTGATTTCCCTCTCCAGGATGGAGAAACTGTCTTCATTAAAGTATGGGGATTCTAGTGGGGGGATATAGGTAGCACACAGGAGGACATTTTTCTCAGTTGAGATAATTTCCTTTTGAATTTCTAACCAAATGTAAAATGTTCCTGTTTTGATTAATTTAATAGAGTGAGTTAGGTCTGCTCTATACCAAATTAGCATACCCCCTGAGTCCCTTCCCTGTTTCACACCTGGTAGTTTGGTGGATGGGACTACCAGCTCTCTGTAACCTAGAGGGCAACCAGTGGGTCCGTCTCCTCTATACCATGTTTCTTGTAGGATGACAATGTCTGTATTTCCGATTTCTTTGGTGAAGTCCAGATTCCTGCTCTTTAGGCCAAAGGCAGATGACCTCAGGCCTTGGATATTCCAGGATGAAATAGTGAAGGCTTTGTGTTCCATAAAGTGTCTAATGTTGTTGGTTGTGTGGTTTGGCCTCAGGCCAGTAATTGTGAACAGAGCCTGCTGAGCATCTGGTACATGCCATTGGCTTGGGCTAGTGTAAGAGTTGGTGTTGGGCCTGTTTGCCTGCTCACGGCCTGGGCGTATGTGTGACTTTCATGTTGAGGCCCTCTTTGTGGGAGTGGGGGGCTTGGGGTGGGTAGGAGGGGCATAGGTCTGATCTGAGGGGGCCTAAATGGGGTGTGGGCATGGTTGACTTGGGGGGGAGTTAATTGGTTGGGGTGGGGGTGTAGATGTGGTTGATGGTGCTGTGGTCTGGATGTAGGTCCTCTCTGCGGGGGTCCTCTATGTGTAGGACCTGGGGGGGGGGTCCCGCAGGTCTGGGAGAGTGTCTCGCTGGTCTGGGCGGGGTGTCTGTTGATCTGATGCTCCTTTGTGAGGTGTTGGGTCTGCGGTTGAGGGCGATATCCTTTAGGGTCCGGGCGAAGGTGGGCACTGCTGCCTTGTATAGGTGGACCTGGTCGTAAAGGCTGTTCACGTCCAGGGTGGAGTGGTGGGCCAGGAAGACATTTGGTTTTGATGCACAGTCACGGGAAATACTTGCGTTTACCCACTGTATGGTAGCAGGGTGGAAGTCTTTTCGTGGTAACAGAGATAACCACTTGTGCGTTGGGGAAAGTAGAAGAAGCTTTTTCTATCACTCCCTTGAGTGATATGGCCACCCTTTCCTGCTGTGTTCTCAGGTCGTTTGTGCCTGTGTGTATTATTATGTGGCTGGGTGATCCTAGTCGGTCCTTAGACAGAAGGTCTAGGGCGCGCTGGGTGTTTGGACACCAGAGTTTAGACACTGTGTGTTTTAGAAAAAGTTTATTTTCTTGTATGTATTTCCCGTTTGAGTCCATAAGGAGTACAATCTGTGGCTTGTGTATGTCCTCAGTGGGTGTTGGGGGGTCGTCATGAGGGCTATCAGGGTGTCTGACTGGGGGGTTGCTCAGAGGGGTTGGGGTCCCCAGGGCTTGGGGTTCTTCATTTGTTTGTCTGGGTGTGATGTCGAGGCTATGGTCAGGGTCTAGGGTGTACTGTTCTGCTGCGGTGTCGAGACTTTGGCCAGGATCTGAGGTGGGCTGTTCTCTAATGGGTTGTTCAATGTCACCCGTCATCGTTCTCACCTTCTCCTCCAGCACTCTGATCCTCTCCTCTAGTGCTCTGTTCTTCTCCTGCTCCTGCTCTTTCTCCTGTTGATGTTGTCTCACCACAGTCCAGAGTGCAGACATGTCTCTCTCCACCTGCAGCACTCCATGTCTAGTTAAGGGGGTGTTGTTGTGCTGGACTGTTGTCTGGGTCTGTGCTGACTGGAGTGTGTTCACCTGCTGTTCCAGCTCCACCTGCCTTACCTCCAGCTGGGTGAATTTATCCTTCATTTCAATGAGGGAGTAGTACTCTGTGCTGGGAAGTTGAGTTTCTGCTTGGGGTTGCTCTGTGGGGTTATTTAATGAAGAGGTCTGGTCTGACCCGCTCGGGGTAGGGGTATCTTTCTCAAGGGACAGCTTCTCCTGCTGAGCTATTTCTTTGATTAGGTGAAAGTCCAGCTGGAACTGTTTGGTGTTGCCTTGAACCAAAACGGTTCCAGATTTACATTTTACATTTACATTTTAGTCATTTAGCAGACGCTCTTATCCAGAACGACTTACAGGAGCAATTAGGGTTAAGTGCCTTGCTCAAGGGCACATTTACGTCATTTAGCAGACGCTCTTATCCAGAGCGACTACAAGTTGGTGCATTCACCCTATAGCCAGTGGGATAACCACTTTACAATTATACTTTTTTTTTGGGGGGGGGGTAGAAGGATTACTTTATCCTATCCCAGGTGTTCCTTAAAGAGGTGGGGTTTCAAATGTCTCCGGAAGGTGGTGAGTGACTCCGCTGTCCTGGCGTCGTGAGGGAGCTTGTTCCACCATTGGGGTGCCAGAGCAGCGAACAGTTTTGACTGGGCTGAGCGGGAACTATGCTTCCGCAGAGGAAGGGGAGCCAGCAGGCCAGAGGTGGATGAACGCAATGCCCTCGGTTGGGTGTAGGGACTGATCAGAGCCTGAAGGTACGGAGGTGCCGTTCCCCTCACTGCTCCATAGGCAAGCACCATGGTCTTGTAACGGATGCGAGCTTCAACTGGAAGCCAGTGGAGTGTGCGGAGGAGGGGGGTGACGTGAGAGAACTTGGGAAGGTTGAACACCAGACGGGCTGCGGCATTCTGGATGAGTTGTAGGGGTTTAATGGCACAGGCAGGGAGCCCAGCCAACAGCGAGTTGCAGTAATCCAGACGGGAGATGACAAGTGCCTGGAATAGGACCTGTGCCGCTTCCTGTGTAAGGCCAACAAATCTAAAAGTATTGGTTGGTGTAGGGATGGGCACTACAGGGAATTCCCATACATCAGTCATTTCCATTCAAATCATGAAGGGAGTGAACAAGAGCACACATCTGGAGAAAGGAGATATTATTGGGACAGGTTGTCCTACAACTGTTTAGCTCTGTTGGAGAAATATACTGTATGTTACACGTATTGAACAACAAATTCTAACGTTGTAATTAACCTTTGGTAAATCCACAGCTGGGGTGGACACGGGGCTAAATTGTGATTCTCTTCACTCCCCTTCAGGAATTTTAATGAACTAGTGGGAGAAATATGGTGGAAACTCCCTCCAGACATGCTTGCACCAATCCAATGCACACTTCTGGAGAAGGGTAGAGAATCGGAATGCAGCCAGTGTCAAAGTGCACACTACAACTGCACACTTCGGGAGAGCCTCTTCTCAAGCGCCACCTTCTCATTGGTCAGGGCAATGTAACGCTCCTGTAAATGTTTTTTTTCTGTTTCCTCTTGGTCTCTCTCCCTCAGTAACTGGTCTCTCGCCCTCAGTAACTGGTCTCTCTCCCTCAGTAACCGGTCTCTTTCCCTCTGTAACCGGTCTCTCTCACTCAGTACTAGTCTCTCTACCTCAGTAACAGGTCTCTTTCCCTCAGTAACTGGTCTCTGTCCCTCAGTAACTGGTCTCTCTCCCTCAGTAACTGGTCTCTTTCCCTCTGTAACCGGTCTCTGTCCCTCAGTACTAGTCTCTCTCCCTCAGTAACTGGTCTCTGTTCCTCAGTAAATGGTCTATCTCCCTCAGTACTAGTCTCTCTCCCTCAGTAACAGGTCTCTGTCCCTCAGTAACTGGTCTATCTCCCTCAGTAACTGGTCTCTGTCCCTCAGTAACTGGTCTCTCTCCCTCAGTAACTGGTCTCTTTCCCTCTGTAACCGGTCTCTGTCCCTCAGTACCAGTCACTCTCCCTCAGTAACTGGTCTCTGTCCCACAGTAACTGGTCTCTCTCCCTCAGTACTAGTCTCTCTCCCTCAGTAACTGGTCTCTGTCCCTCAGTAACTGGTCTATCTCCCTCAGTAACTGGTCTCTCTCCCTCAGTAACTGGTCTATCTCCCTCAGTAACCGGTCTCTCTCCATCAGTGCTAGTCTCTCTCCCTCAGTAACTGGTCTCTCTCCCTCAGTACTAGTCTCTCTCCCTCTGTAATTGGTCTCTCTCCCTCAGTAACTGGTCTCTCTCCCTCAATACTAGTCTCACTCCCTCTTTAATTGGTCTCTCTCCCTCAGTAATTGGTCTCTTTCCCTCTGTAATTGGTCTCTCTCCCTCAGTAACTGGTCTCTCTCCCCAGTACTAGTCTCTCTCCCTCTGTAATTGGTCTCTCTCCCTCAGTAACTGGTCTCTCTCCCTCAAAACTAGTCTCACTCCCTCTGTAATTGGTCTCTCTCCCTCAGTAACTGGTCTCTCCCTCAGTAACTGGTCTCTCTCCCTCAGTAACTGGTCGCTCTCTGTAACTGGTCTCTCTCCATCAGTAACTGGTCTCTCTCCCTCAGTATCTGGTCTCTCTCCCTCTGTAACTGGTCACTCTCCCTCAGTAAAAGGGCTCTCTCCCTCAGGAACTGGTCTCTCACCCTCAGGAACTGGTCTCTCTCCCTCTGTAACTGGTCTCTCTCCCTCAGGAACTGTTCTATCCCTTTCTCTAGCTGGTTTCTGTTCTTCCGGCACTGGTCTCTCTCCTTCAGCAGCTGGTCTCTGTCTGTACACAGGTCAGTGATACCACAACTGGTATCTGGCTGGTCTCTGTCTTGCACCAGGCCAGTGGTGTTGTAAAAGGCCTCTAATTGGTCTCTCTCTTCTGTGGAGCGGGCTAAAATAAAAAAAATATGTAGTCGGGTGATGTTTCCCCTAGACGCTGATCTTAGGTTAGTTTTTCTCCCACTAAACAGTTAAGGGTATAAATGGGGGAGGGGAAGTTGATCCTGGATCTCAATTCTCTATGGAAGTTGTCTACTGTTTGTTTGTGTGTTTCAAACTACAGGTCCCACAAGCTATATAACGTCAAGTCTCATCTGAATTGTAATACTTGCAGTAGTGACATAATTAAATAGTGGTTATGTCCCAAATTGCACCCTATTCCTGGCAGCCTATTCTGGTCAAAAGTAGTGCACTAAAGGGAAGTAGGTTTCCATTTGGCACACAACCTCACTCACAGAAAGCCAGCCTCAGGGAGATGTTGAGAGTGACTTGTAGAACACACATCAGTCCAAAACACACAGCACCCAGCCTGTAGAGTCTTGGTCTTCCACCTGCGGAGGAGCTTGCACGCACGCACGCACGCACGCAGGCACGCACGCACGCACGCACACACACACACACACACCTTACATCACTAACGCTGACAACTGAACCAAGTGTAAATCAAAACTAGACGTTGGACTGATTGATGTCTGTGCCCAGTGGGATGCTGTTACCAACTAAGACACACAGAAGAAAAACTATTCAAAACTTCACAAGTGTTTTTGGATTATATGGTATTGGTGTTTGTCTAGTTAAGTGTGTGTGTGTGTGTGTGTGTGTGTCACAGGAGGTTGGTGGCACCTTAATTGGGGAGGATGGGCTCGTGGTAATGACTGGAGCGGAATAGGTGGACAACACCAGAATGAAGGGTTGGATCATAAAGAAACTTCCAAAAACATTAAAAATAGGAAGAAAGATGACATGGAACAGAATGAAGAAGTGATGGAGAGGACATCACAAACAACTGTCTGGTCTACAAGCCTGCGTCCCTAAGGACACCCTATTTCCCTATGTAGTGCACTATATAGAGAATAGGGTGCCATTTGGGACACATATCAAGTCTCCTTCTTATTGGTGCATAGAGCCTTGAAACATCCTGTCACCTGCTGTGACCACCGACAGAGAACAGAGAGGGAGCGAGTGGAAACCCCATTAGACACCATGCATGAGTGAGTAGGCATGTAGCAGGCAGGTCCACTGGTTTATGGTGCATGGTGCTGCCATTGGTCACCTTCAAGTTGTCCCTTGTACAGTGAAGGTTGTGAGTCACGGCTTTCATTAGCATCGTTTTTTTAGTGTGTGTGTGCCCTCTAAGTACTGCTCTGCCCTCTGTGTGTGTCCAGGTCACACTGTTTTAAATATCCAAGATTTTCTATTGGGTTCAGGTCTGGAGACTAGCTAGACCACTCCAGCACCTTGAGATGCTTCTTACGGAGCCACTCCTTAGTTGCCCTGGCTGTGTGTTTCGGGTCGTTGTCATGCTGGAAGACCTAGCCACGACCCATCTTCAATGCTCTTACTGAGGGAAGGAGGTTGTTGGCCAAGATCTCGCGA
>NW_025535640.1:0-88092 GCF_020615455.1 Coregonus clupeaformis | reverse complement strand
GAAGAACAGCGCCGAAGAAGATGGCTGCACGCTTTACACCCTCTAACCAATTGTACTATTATGTGTTTTTTCCGCGTTATTTGTAATTTATTTTGTACATAATGTTTCTGCCATCGTCTCTTATAACCAAAGAGAGCTTCTGGATATCAGGACAGCGATTACTCACCTCGCATTGGAAGAATACTTTTTCTTCAACGAGGCGTTCGCAAGGATATTCTCACAGACACCCCAACAAGGCCCAGATCCCCGCATTCGCGTGAGGAAGAGACGGAGATATCGTGGACGCAGATCCGGTGCCTTGTAGATCCGACGGCGACGAGTAAACTGCCTCTCCCAGTCAATCCTATTAGCCAACGTTCAATCTTTTGAGAATAAAATTGACGATTTAAGATGTTATCCTACCAACGGGACATTAAAAACTGTAATATCTTATGTTTCACGAGTCGTGGCTGAACGACAACAATGACAACATTCAGCTAGCAGGCTATACGCTACATCGGCAGGACAGAACGCCTGACTCTGGTAAGACAAGGGCGGCGGTCTGTGTATATTTGTAAACAACAGCTGGTGCACAAAATCAAATACTAAGGAAGTCTCGAGGTTTTGCTCGCCTGAGGTAGAGTATCTTATGATAAGCTGTAGACCACACTATTTACCAAGAGAGTTTTCATCTATATTTTTCATAGCTGTCTATTTACCACCACAAACCAATGCTGGCATTAAGACTGCACTGAATGTGTTGTACAAGGCCATTAATCAACAGGAAAACGCTCATCCAGATGCAGCGCTCCTAGTAGCGGGGGACTTTAATGCAGGGAAACTTAAATCCGTTCTACCTAATTTCTACCAGCATGTTAAATGTGCAACCAGAGGGGAAAACTCAGACCACCTTTACTCCACACACAGAGACGCATACAAAGCTCCCCTCGCCCTCCATTTGGCAAATCTGACCATAACTCTATCCTCCTGATTCCTGCTTATAAGCAAAAACTGAAGCAGGAAGCACCAGTGATTCGTTAATAAAAAGTGGTCAGATGACGCAGATGCTAAGCTCAGGACTGTTTTGCTAGCACAGACTGGAACATGTTCCGGGGATTCTTCAGACAGCATTGAGGAGTACACCACATCAGTCACTGGCTTCATCAATAAGTGCATCGATGATGTCGTCCCCACAGTGACCGTACGTACATACCCCAACCAGAAGCCATGGATTACAGGAAACATCCGCACTGAGCTAAAGGGTAGAGCTGCCTTTCAAGGAACGGGACTCTAACCCGGGACGCTTATAAGAAATCCCGCTATGACCTCCGACGAACCATCAAACAGGCAAAGAGTCAATACAGGTCTAAGATTGAATCATACTACACTGGCTCTGACGCTCGTCGGATGTGGCAGGGCTTGAAAACTATTACAGACTACAAAGGGAAGCACAGCCGCGAGCTGCCCAGTGACACAAGCCTACCAGACGAGCTAAACCACTTCTATGCTCGCCGAGGCAAGCAACACTGAAGCATGCATGAGAGCACCAGCTGCTCCGGACGACTATGTGATCACGCTCTCCGTAGCCGATGTGAGATAAGACTTTTAAGCAGGTCAACATTCACAAGGCCGCAGGCAGACGGATTACCAGGACGTAGTACTCCGAGCATGTGCTGACCAACTGGCAAGTGTCTTCACTGACATTTTCAACATGTCCCTGACTGAGTCTGTAATACCAACATGTTTCAAGCAGACCACCATAGTCCCCGTGCCCAAGAACTCTAAGATAACCTGCCTAAATGACTACCGACCCGTAGCACTGACGCCTGTAGCCATGAAGTGCTTTGAAAGACTGGTCATGGCTCACTCAACAGCATAATCCCAGAAACCCTAGACCCACTCCAACTTGCATACCGCCCCAACAGATCCACAGATGATGCAATCTCATCGCACTCCACACTGCCCTTTCCCTACCTGGACAAGAGGAACACCTACGTGAGAATGCTATTCATTGACTACAGCTCAGCATTCAACACCATAGTGCCCTCAAGCTCATTACTAAGCTAAGGATCCTGGGACCAAACACCTCCCTCTGCAACTGGATCCTGGACTTCCTGACGGGCCGCCCCCAGGTGGTAAGGGTAGGTAACAACACATCTGCCACACTGATCCTCAACACGGGGGCCTCAGGGTGCGTGCTCAGTCCCCTCCTGTACTCTCTGTTCACCCATGACTGCATGGCCAGGCACGACTCCAACACCATCATTAAGTTTGCCGACGACACAACAGTGGTAGGCCTGATCACCGACAACGATGAGACAGCCTATAGGGAGGAGGTCAGAGATCTGGCCGTGTGGTGCCAGGACAACAACCCCTCTCCCTCAACGTGACCAAGACAAAGGAGATGATTGTGGACTACAGGAAAAAAAGAGGACTGAGCACGCCCCATTCTCATCGACGGGGCTGTAGTGGAACAGGTTGAGAGCTTCAAGTTCCTTGGTGTCCACATCACCAACGAACTATCATGGTCCAAACACACCAAGACAGTCGTGAAGAGGGCACTACAAAGCCTGTCCCCTCAGGAGACTAAAAAGATTTGGCATGGGTCCTCAGATCCTCAAAAATTCTACAGCTGCACCATCGAGAGCATCCTGACTGGTTGCATCACCGCCTGGTATGGCAACTGCTTGGCCTCTGACCTCAAGGCACTACAGAGGGTAGTGCGTACGCCCAGTACATCACTGGGGCAAAGCTCCCCTGCCATCCAGGACCTCTATACCAGGCGGTGTCAGAGGAAGGCCTCAAAATTGTCAAAGACTCCAGCCACCCTAGTCATAGACTGTTCTCTCTGCTACCGCACGGCAAGCGGTACCGGAGTGCCAAGTCTAGGTCCAAAGACTTCTCAACAGCTTCTACCCCCAAGCCATAAGACTCCTGAACAGCTAATCGCTACCCGGACTATTTGCACTGCCCCCCACCCCATCCTTTTTACGCTGCTGCTACTCTGTTAAGTATTTATGCATAGTCACTTTAACTCTACCCACATGTACATATTACCTCAACTACCTCAACTAGTCGGTGCCCCCGCTTTATTGACTATGCAACGGTACCCCCTGTATATATAGCCTCCCTACTGTCACTTTATTTTACTGTATATATAGCCTCCCTACTGTCACTTTATTTTACTTCTGCTCTTTTTTTCTCAACACTTTTTTGTTGTTGTTTTATTCTTACTTTTTTTGTTTAAAATAAATGCACTGTTGGTTAAGGGCTGTAAGTAAGCATTTCACTGTAATGTCTGCACCTGTTGTATTCGGCGCATGTGACCAATAAAATTTGATTTGATTTGATTTGATTTGATCTACAATGCTGGGCTGATGATGCAGGACATTTTGTTCCAAAGCCCTGACTTGATAAGAGGGAACAATTTGCCTTTGTTTAATTAAATACATAGTTTAAAATGAGGATTGCATTAGGACAAATAAAGCCTCACTGAATAGTTTGTCACAGTTTTTATTGCATTAAAAGCTAAGCCAGAATACAAAGATATAATTAAATACAAAATATAATGAAATACAAAATATATTTATAGGAGCAATGTGAGTATGACACTATCATAACCTTCTAAATGTTCATTACTTAACTGAATATTCTTAGTTGTTTGGCCTCATGATCTACTTCATCACATTTCATAGGCGCTGCACAAATCATTTATCAGCTAAGTTGGTAAGCCACAGAGCAGCGCCCCTGGATGGAGAGCAGTTTTAGGGTTTAAGTCCTTTGCTCAAGGGCACAACGGCATGAGGTGGTATCTGGAATCAGAGACCAACAGCCCTCTAGTTCCCACAATTCCGTTTTTTACACCTGGCCCGTAGATTGAATCAGAAACCTTCCAGCTACTGAACAAGCACGTAACGATTGTCACGGATTCTGCCGAGGCTGCTCCTCCTCCTTGTTCGGGCAGGCTTCGGCGTTCGTCGTCCCCGGAGTACTAGCTGCCACCGTTGAATGTTTCTATGTTTGATTGCTTTTGTCTGTCTGTTGCACCTGTGTCCGTTTGTGTCTAATTGTGTGTCCTATAAGTTGCCTGTTTGGTGTTGGTTAGTTTGTGTGTTGTTATTCGCCTGTCCGTTAGTGCTGCGTGTTGTCTCTGTTTATTGTTTTATTGGTTTACGCACAGTTTGCATAATCGCTTGCCTCTGTTTGTTATTGAGGCCGTTCATTGTATTGTTCTTTGGTTTGCACTAGTAAACTTTGTTGGACTAAGCTTCGGTGTCCTGCGCCTGACTCCCACACCACATTAACCTCAGCCGATTGACAGAACAACACACCTTCATGGAGTCAGCAGGAGCAGCGGCGGGCCCCAAGTCGCTGGAGGATCGGATCAGCGACCAAGACACCATGATCCGGCAACTTGGGGCCGCCATGAACGAGGTGTCCGACACGCTGCGCCGATTGGTTACGGGAGAGGTGCCCACGCCTTCGCACACCTTACCATCACCATCGGCCAGTCCTCCTCTCCCAGCACCGGAACCCAGTGGCATTCGGCCTCGCTCCCGAGGGCATATGATGGTTCTGGCAGCCGGGTGTCAGGGGTTCCTCCTGCAGGTGGAACTCTACCTGGCCACCATACACCCGGCGCCTCGAGATACGAGCGTCTCCGCCCCTCATCTCCTGTCTATCCGGCAAGGCGTTGGAGTGGGCCAACGCCAAATGGAGAGAGAATAGACGCCGCCACCATCACCTACGCGGAGTTCTCCCGCCGCTCAGGGCTGTGTTCGATCATCCACCTGAGGGGGAAGGCGGTGGGGAGCGTCTGTTCCACCTCCGACAGGGGAATAGGAGTGCACAGGAGTTCGCCCTGGAGTTCCGGACTCTAGCGGCGGATGCGGGGTGGAATGAGAGGCCCTCATCGACCATTACCGGTGTAGCCTACGAGAGGACGTTCGTCGTGAGCTGGCCTGCAGGGACACCAACCTATCCTTCACCAGTTGGTGGACATTTCCATCCGTCTCGACACCCTGCTGGCTACCCGCGGACGTCCCAAGTGGGGGTCGTCCATTTCCACCCTCCAGCACCTCCGAGCCGGTTCCCATGGAGCTCGGGGTGCTGGCGCTAGGGAGAGGAGGAGAGAGAACCCGAGGGGTCGCCCCCTGCCACCAACTGTGGCCGTGGAGGACACACTGCGGCTAGGTGCTGGGGGAGGGTCTCCTGGGAGAGGGGACAACAGGTCACGCACTGGGAAGTCATTTCAGGTGAGTAAGGCGTCCCACTTACCCAGAGGCTCTCTGTTGGTCACTTGTGTATACCTGTGAGATTTCCACAGGTGGCACCTCATTCCCAGCATAAGGCGCTAGTAGATTCAGGCGCAGCTGGGAACTTTGTTGATCGTGGAATTTTGTTATAGGTTAGGAATTCCCCTTCGCCCGGTAGAAGCCCCCTTTCCTGTTCATGCCCTAGACAGCCGGCCGCTGGGGTCGGGGTTGATCAGAGAAGTCACAGCACCACTTAAGATGACGACGCAGGGGGGTCATGAGGAGATCATTCAGTTTTATCTGATCGACTCTCCTGCGTATCCCGTGGTGCTGGGGCTTCCTGGTTAAGCACCCATGATCCTACCATTGCGTGGCAACAGAGGGCTCTTATGGAGTGGTCTGCCCAGTGTGTAGGGGAGATGTCTAGGTGTTTCCTTAGGGGCGACTTGGTGGAGAGTCCGAACCAAGTGCCCGCAATGCGCATTCCCCTTGAATATGAGGATTTAGCACTTGTGTTCAGCAAAACGAGGGCAACACGGCTACCACCTCATAGACATGGGGATTGTGCGATAGATCTCCAAACAGGAGCGGGCACTTCAGGGAGCCGTGTGTATCCCCTGTCTCAAGAGGAGACCGCGGCTATGGGGAGACTTACATAGCCGAGTCCTTGGCACAGGGATACATACGGTCCCTCCACTTCCCCGGTTTCTCGAGTTTCTTCTTTGTGAAGAAGAAGGACGGGGTTTGCGCCGTAGTATTGATTACCGTAGTCTCAATCAGATCACGGTTAAGTACAGTTACCCTCTTCCTCTGATTACGACTATGACGGAGTCATTACGCCGAGCGGTTCTTCACAAAGTTAGATCTCAGGAGCGCGTACAATCTGGTGCGCATTAGGGAGGGGGATGAATGGAAAACAGCATTTAGCACCACCTCGGGTCATTACGAGTATCTCGTCATGCCATACGGGTTAATGAATGCTCCTTCAGTTTTCCAATCCTTTGTTGACGAGATTTTCCGGGACATGCATGGGCAGGGTGTGGTAGCATACATCGACGACATCCTAGTGTACTCTTCCACACGAGCCGAGCATGTAGCCCTGGTGCCCGAGTGTTGAGGAGGCTGTTGGAGCATGACTTGTATGTCAAGGCAGAGAAATGCTTGTTTTTCCAGGAGTCCGTCTCCTTTTTGGGTTATCGATTGTCCGCGTCTGGTGTGAAGATAGAGGTTGACCGTGTGTCGGCCGTGCGTAATTGGCAAACTCCAACCACTGTAAAAGAGGTGCAGCAGTTTTGGGGTTTTGCTAATTACTACCGGAGGTTTATCCGGGGCTTTGGACAGGTGGCAGCTCCCATTACGTCCCTGCTAAGGGGGGTCCGGTGCGTTTGCAGTGGTCAGCTGAGGCGGACAGGGCATTTGTTAAACTAAAGAACCTGTTCACTTCGGCTCCGGTGCTGGCGCATCCGGATCCCGCTTTACCATTCCAAGTTGAGATAGACGCATCCAAGGCCGGTATTGGGGCAGTCCTATCGCAACGGTCCGGCACGCCACCTAAACTCCGCCCCTGTGCGTTCTATTCTAAGAAGCTCAGCTCGGCGGAGCGTAATTATGACGTAGGGGACAGGGAGCTGTTAGCTGTAGTCCAGGCCCTAAAGGTGTGGAGGCATTGGCTTGAGGGGGCTCAACACCCTTTCCTCATTCTGACTGACCACCGTAACCTGGAGTACATCCGGGCAGCTAGGAGACTAAACCCTCGTCAGGCTAGGTGGAACATGTTCCTAACCCGGTTTGTTTTTAAGATCACATACATCCCAGGGTCCCAGAACGGTAAGGCAGATGCCCTGTCCCGGCGGTATGACACAGAGGAGAGGTCCATTGAGCCTACTCCCATACTGCCGGAGTCTTGTTTGGTGGCTCCGGTGGTGTGGGAGGTAGATGCGGAGATCGAGCGGGCACTGCGTACCGACCCTACTCCCCCAGAGTGTCCGGTGGGGCGGACGTATGTTCCGCTCGAGGTTCGTGACCGCCTTATTTATTGGGCTCATACATCACCCTCCTCTGGACATCCAGGTATTGGCCGGACAGTGCACTGCCTTAGCGTGAAATACTGGTGGCCAACGTTAGCTAGGGATGTGAGGGTGTATGTCTCCTCCTGCTCGGTGTGCGCCCAGTGTAAGGCGCCTAGACATTTGCCCAGGGGAAAGTTACATCCCCTGCCCGTTCCACAACGACCATGGTCCCACCTCTCTCGGTGGATTTTGTGACAGACCTTCCCCCTCCCAGGGGAATACCACTATTTTGGTCGTTGTGGATCGGTTTTCCAAGGCCTGTCGTCTCCTCCCAATGCCGGGTCTCCCTACTGCCCTACAGACCGCTGAGGCCCTATTTACCCACGTTTTCCGGCACTATGGGGTGCCCGAGGATATAGTATCTGACCGAGGTCCCCAGTTCACCTCCAGAGTCTGGGGGCGTTCATGGAACGCTTGGGGGTCTCAGTGAGCCTTACCTCGGGTTACCACCCAGAGAGCAATGGGCAGGTAGAACGAGTCAACCAGGATGTGGGTAGGTTTCTGAGGTCCTATTGCCAGGGCCGGCCGGAGGAGTGGTCAAGGTATATCCCATGGGCAGAGATGGCACAGAACTCTCTCCGCCACTCCTCCACCAATCTAACACCTTTCCAGTGTGTTTTAGGGTATCAGCCGGTTCTGGCACCATGGCACGAGAGCCAGATCGAGGCTCCTGCGGTGGATGAGTGGATTCGGCGCTCGGAGGAGACGTGGGACGCTGCACATGTCCATCTGCAGCGGGCCATCCGTCGACAGAAGGCGAGCGCCGATCGCCACCGCAGTGAGGGACCGGTATACGCACCGGGAGATCGAGTCTGGCTCTCGACTGAACCCTGCCCCTCCGCCTGCCCTGCCGGAAGCTGGGTCGGGCGGTTTGTGGGGCCCTTTAAAGTCCTGAGAAGATTGAACGAGGTGTGTTACAGGTTACAACTGCCTATTGATTATAAGAATATTAACCCCTCGTTCCATGTGTCTCTTCTCAGGCCGGTGGTAGCTGGTCCACTCCAGGAAGATGAGATAGGAGAGACCCCTCCGCCCCCATTGGACATCGAGGGGGCTCCGGCGTACAGGGTCCGGACCATCTTGGACTCGAGACGCTTGATGAGTGGTCTCCAGTATCTCGTGGAGTGGGAGGGGTACGGTCCGGAGGAACGGTGCTGGGTGCCTAGGAGAGACATCCTATATCCATCCCTCCTGACTGAGGAACACCGTGGTCATCCCACGTGCCCGGGTCCGCGTCCTCCTGGCCGTCCCCGAGGCCGGGGTCGGCGCACGGCTGGAGCCGCGCGTCAAGGGGGGGGTACTGTCACGGATTCTGCCGAGGCTGCTCCTCCTCCTTGTTCGGGCAGGCTTCGGCGTTCGTCGTCCCCGGAGTACTAGCTGCCACCGTTGAATGTTTCTATGTTTGATTGCTTTTGTCTGTCTGTTGCACCTGTGTCCGTTTGTGTCTAATTGTGTGTCCTATAAGTTGCCTGTTTGGTGTTGGTTAGTTTGTGTGTTGTTATTCGCCTGTCCGTTAGTGCTGCGTGTTTTCTCTGTTTATTGGTTTATTGGTTTACGCACAGTTTGCATAATCGCTTGCCTCTGTTTGTTATTGAGGCCGTTCATTGTATTGTGCTTTGGTTTGCTCTAGTAAACTTTGTTGGACTAAGCTTCGGTGTCCTGCGCCTGACTCCCACACCACATTAACCTCAGCCGATTGACAACGATGCATCAAACGTTCACTTCCGTCTGCACATTTCTGCGTCCGCATCCGCACGCCTCCTTTTTCAAAGTGTCCTGCAGATGCGGCGATTTCAGAGTCTGTGCAGACATGTGCGGAACCCTGCGTGGAAGGGAGTGGACGTTTAATTTAAGTGGAATATGTAAATTAGGCTTAACCTCTAAGCAACCTGCAGCCCCATTAGGGGAAAGACCATAACAAAGAACCTGTTATGTCACCCCTTTTTCCAGCATGACATTTGCTTACAAATGATATGTGAAGCTTCTATGTATGTAGTGTAGGACATTATGAAGGCATTATGATGGCGTCATGAAGGCTTTATTAGATATACCTGGTTTAAAGTGTGACTATGAATCTCTGAAGTATACATAAAGCATGTATATGTTGCAGTGAACATGTTACAGCTCTACTCAAAAATATTGTTGTGTCGAGTTAAAATGTTGCTAGTTATTGTTGTAACAAAGGAGTCCGCTCATACTGAACATTTGATCATACGTTTTATTCATATCACAAGATTTCAGCATAAGTTTACAGACCCTGCCGGGCTGGAGAACAGTGTCCAAAGATAATGTCTGTTCTAACCCCCTCTTTGTCTAGCCCATACTTATAAGGAATGCAAAAATATGGGTTGCTCCCTCTGCTGTCCAATCACCTGTCTCCCCTGGGGCGTCACCCTACAAATGGCTACTTTTGAACTAAAATAAACATCCCTTCAGTTCCACTTAAAAAACATTAACAAAGACATAATCCTAATACACTACATATTCCCCCCTTCGAGACAAACTAAAAGTCTCGAAAACAAAAAGAATAGGATTATGACAAGTAACAATTTATCTTATTGAGTATCTTTAACATTAAACCAAAAACATTTTTCTCTACAGTGTAAATATCTTTCTATGAAATATGAACAAATGTTTATGAAGTGTGAATACATTACTATGAAATATGAACAAATCTTTATGGAGTGTGAGAGCGAAAAACTGTCTGGCAGCCATCGTTCCAAATATCCATCCATCAATCAAGACAGTAAAATTCTCTCACGGTCCCTCTGCCCCAGGCAACCACCTAGGTACTCCCGATGAATTCATAAATCTTTATCAATGCATTTGAAACTATGATGCAATTAAATACACATGAAAGCCCCAGCAAACAAAATACTATCCAAAATGTCCACTCTAAGGCTGGTCAACCCATCGGACCCTACAGTGGATCTCTATCCCTGCCTAGACTCCCTGTCCCTAAGCATTCATGAAATAAACAAAAACATCTAAGATCCCCACATGTATCCAATAATCATCAAATATCATTCTACAAAAATTAATACCTAAGAATATGACGCACATTATGTATTACACATGCAAATATGTCTATATTCCATTGCAGACACTGGAATGTAGTCCACTACACTTCATCTCCTCCGTAGTCTCGACTTCCAATGCATTGTTGATGATGGAATCGGAATCTTTCCACACATTCCTTGTTCCATCTCCTCCAGTCATTCTCCTTTCATATTGTCCTTGTTTGAGTATTTCAATCTCTACATTTTCCCCCAAATGCTTCTGGAAGAAAAGAAAAGACCAAACAGTATCTTTTGCAAAACAACACTTTCAAATTAAAACATCAATATCAACTAAGAATATAAAAATTATATATAAATGATGTATGAATCACATCATCCTATTTCCCCCCTTTGATTCATAACATCATACTAAAATCACACTAATATTGATTTTTTTTTGTTGAAAAATGATCAAATAATCAAAAAGGATATTTATCCATCAATACTCCATCCAGTCCCACTTGTCCATCTTCATCCAGATCAGGAACAGTCAACAACGGCATCTGAGCGTTGTCTCCAGGCATCACAACTCCAACCTATCTCAATATCATAGCTTTCTCAAAGGTCAGTAACAAATTACAAAAGAAAAACATCACACACAGTGCTATCAAAGCTGCTATTAAATCTGAACCATCACTGCTCCCACTGGGCCTAACTGATCTTGCAACCAAGTCTTCGCTGACCATTCAGCTTCTTCAGATCTACCAAATGCATCCCTTATATTCATCAATGCATCTATAACTATTTGGAATCAAAGTATAACTAATATTATCAATATGATCTTCCCAAATGTTACCCCATACCATGGAAAAAGTCCCCCCTTCTCTCTTAGACTTATCCTCCAATGATAGGCTTCCCAGACTATGAAATGTCGCCATGTCCCTTTTCACCCTACTTCCAAACCTAAATTCAGATTTATCTGTGTCCGGTGCTACCCCTCTTTTAATGGTAAAAACCTCATATGGAAGCTTCAACGTTGACATGTAACAACATCCTGTCCATCCATAGGGTAAGAATATATATATGCTTTATCACCACAAACCCTCCAAATATCTCTAAACTTCCCAATAGTCACATTGTCAGGCAAAATCTGATCTTCCACCATCAAAGTCTTGCTGTTCTTACTACCTGGAACATAAAAAGTAACATTATATTTCTCATTACTACCCTTAAGGTCATGCTTACCCAAAGTCATCATATAATCATCACAATCTGATATTCCCATAAACATACCCCTTACATCATATGTTTTATTAGAACAAAAACATCTTTTAGCCCTCAATGGTTTCACCTCCAATGCTTCAGGGTTCGCTGTTACCTGATTTTCCTTCCCATCTAACAAATTCACATAGGGTAATTCATTTAACCAAGAACACTTAAACCTAGGCTTAAACAAATGTTTTGACAACGACATTATTTTATCTGTTAATGATTGTTGCTGATACAACAGTCATGACAAAGCATAAGATTGACACATACTTGATAGAGGTCGAGCGACCGTCTCTAAAATGGAACCCCACGTGTCTGGTGCTGGAATTCTCAACAGACATGGACCCTCAAGATTCCTCACTGATCTTACAGAATGAGCTAGCTGCTGGAACCAAAGATTCCTACCTGCCCATCCATCTTTAATTTTCACAACAGAAGAATCAAACCCATATGCCTTCCATTTAGTTTCTCTCTTCCCTAACGAGCGGTACTGATCAGATACCTCTCCTTGTCTGTCATTAAAATCAAAAAACTCATCCTGTACCTCCATGATAGTATCCTTCACTATTTCAGATGAATCTATATTCTTCTCTACCACTATCTGCTCTCCTATTTTAACCCTAATAACAGTATTTTCCTCTAAAATTGCTGCTGGAGCTATTGGTTCCCTTGTAATCAAATGCGATATATTTATGGCTTTAATAACTATCAATGTTGAAAGAGTTAAATTGCTTCTCACTGTTGTTATAATAGACTGAAGTGTTAATGTCCTTGTTGTTACTTCATCCATTCTCCCTAAGACTTTTTACTCCTTACTTGTATTTCCATCTATCACCACTAGTTCTCTCTCTCTTCCTACTAACTAACATTGAAACTTAGCTTACTGTCTTAGAGTTCCTTCAACCCTAGTTCTCCTAACTTTTTTAATCTAATCTTTTCTCCTAACTTTTAAAAACCTTTTCCACTGATTTATTCACAAAATCCTTTACCACCAATTTTTTGAATATGTGATCGGGAAGTCCCCACCTGCTTCTGACTTCTTCACACACAGACTTGGCAAACGACTAAACATCTCTTAGCCTAGCCTGAAATCTCTTGGTGTAGGAATGTAACCCAGAACAAATCACCCCTTTTAACTTTATTCTTCAGACAGATTGTCTAATAGGCAGTCTAATAGATTCCCAAAAACCCTACTCTTTAAAATCTTCTACCAGACAGCCGTCTAGTGTACATCTTATTGTACAGTTCAATTTACACAATGCATCTCTTCCCAACAATGCAATAGGTATATGTTCTAATATTAGTATGTCTATTTTCATTTCTCTTTGATTTTTTATAGCAGAGCTCAATTGGTTCCTTAAGAGTAATTAGCTGTTTTACTACCTCAAATCCCTATCCTAATTAGTTAAATTTTACATAGTGAGATGTTTAACCTCTTTAGGCTCAACACAGATAAAAGCTTTTCCACTATTCACCTCTCCTAGTCCTTTGTTTTTACTTCAATTGTTAGATATTTTCTCATCCCTAATCGGTGCTATCAGCTGACACCCCCCTTCGGATCTTCTAGGCAATCTAGAATCCTTGCTCCTTTAAGGGTTCACCTGGAGAACAGGTGATCTTCACTTGCTCCTTTATCTTCCTCAGAACTTTCCTCTGTTGTTTCCTCCTGGCGCATTGCACTCACAGGTAAAGTGACCAACCTGTCCACAATTATAACACACATCTTGAAAGTTGCTGGAAGTGTAGCTGAACTCTTCCTCCTCCTTCTAAGCCTTCTCGTCCTCTTCCTCTCCAATTCTGTGTCTGTCCAGAAACTGGCTGTGGATATGAAACAACTGGTACCGCCCTTGGTGGCTGATACAATTGCATTTGACTTTGTTCAGTTGAAGCTATTGCAGTGATTGTTGATTTGGTTCCCTCTGATTCTTCATAACCAAAGCTTGTTTCTTCTCCTTCTTTTTCTCCACCAGTTGTATTTGATTGAGTTTTCTGAGAGTTTCTTCGTCCTGTTCTTTCTTGTTGTTGACATATCAGTCTTCTTCAACAGCTTATATTCTAAGTTTTGCCCTCGAAATATCATCTTCCACCATCTTCTTACTAGTGGCCTTTTTCCTTGGCCTCAATGTATTCTTCTCCTCCAATTCTTGGGATTCTTTTCTCAGCAGTTTTTCTTCTCTTCTGTATCTTCATCTTTATCTTCATCTTTCCGAACCTCATTCTTCTCTTAGTTTCCAGACATCTCGTTTTTTTTTCTTACTTCTGGAGTTTTGGATTCATTTTTATTGTCGTTTCTGCTTGTCCTCTATCTATTATTCGTTCATCTTCATCTCTGATGCAATAATCACCCTCCTGGATGATCACTGGAAGCTGAGGATAAACATCCCTAAGCTCTACTTCCTTCTCATAAGGTGGGGGTCTTTTTGCTGAATCCGTATGTGAGAAAGGTGTACTAACTTCTGCCATTAGTTTTTCTGTCGCCTTCTCTTCCTTTAGCATTTTCTCTATACCTTTGTTTATCTTATCGCTGGAATCTTTTATCAGTTTTTGTTTGAGAATGAAGGACAACTTAAGAACACCCAGCTCTCTGTCTCCTTTCTTTACGTTGTTCCCTTTTTTCCCTTCTTTTGAGCTGCTTTATGAATTGACAGAAGCACTTTCATTATGTTGATGACGTCAGGGTTAAGATTCCCTCTACTAGCTATGGTTTGTTCAATGTCAGGCCAACTTTTGTTTCATTTGCCGGATAACCTAGCAATACTTTAGTTAAAGGATTACTATTTTGTACTATATCAACAGGTGTAATTACCTTCATAGTCCTGATATCTTTTTCCCATTGTACCAACTCTTTTATATTCCTTTATTGTGAATTATTTTATTTCAGACTATATAGCCTATGGCTTCCCCCCTTTAATTATTAATATAAACTAAACAACCCCAAAAAAATATATATATATTTTTTTTTTTAATCAATCAACAAAAATATGAATATTAAAAAATTCTATAAAAAACTTTATTCAAAAAAATATTTTTAATTAAAATAAATCAATTTAAAAAATCAATTAAAAAATTATGAATAATGAAAAACATTTTTTTATTTCTATATCCTATTTTACCAATTTATTATCAATTAGTGGCTATCTTACCACAACCCATCCGGAAAGTAAATGCAAGTAGTCAACTTCAGACTACAATACCCATAAACCCCTTGCTTTATAAGCACCTAATTATCTTAATTTTACAGAATAATGTCAGTACTCGATTTCCAACAGAACCCCTAATCAAACCCAAGTGATGCACAGAAACTCCAAAATGCAAATTTTATTAAATCAGTGTTTTGCCAAGCCTCTGTGAAATTGTCATAACATCAAATATCCTGTAGGGGAAGATTTTGTAAACAGAACCGCACCAAAACCTTTTCACGTGATGTAAACGTCAGCACCTCTCTTTCTTTCTCTCTCTCTCGTCCCATCGTTCCTATTTCCTCTCATAAGACAAAAGAGCATAGAAACAGACAAGAATTTAGAGTTTATACACTCACTGAGTTATTTCCAGCATTCAATATTCCTCCAGTCACATTCGCTCTAAGAATCAACTCAGGAATCGCATTCAAATAGCTCAATAACATTTTTATTTTATTTATTTATTTAATTATTTTTATTTTTAATCCGTCAACATCTCTCTCTCATTTATCAATTCAATAAGTCACAAAAACAGTTTCATCTTTAACCAACAGCCGCTTTAACAACTAGAAGATTCCATTCGTGTTCAAATCTCTTCTCTTTGTTCGTCTGTGTCTCTGTCTCCCCCTGCAGCACAGTCCAACAGAAGTATGACCAATTTACCCAAAATCCCCCGTGTTGTAGTTTTAGTAAAATCCAACGTGTTGTAGTCTAGTGCCGTAAAATCAAACGTGTCATAATCTAGTGCCGTAAACTCCCACGTTTTGTAGTGTAGTGCCGTAAAATTAAACGCATGCACAATACATTCAACGATATGATTTCCAGACAACAGAACGTTAGCATTCTGCTACAGCTTCTCTCCTTTACCCTTTATAGACAAACAATAACACTTAACAGTTCACAAGACACCAGGCACCAAGCCCAAGCTAACTAAACACATTTCTGGTGGCTCGTCCCATTCCAATGGACCACCAAGGAAGAAATATTAATCATAACCCGCATCAAAAATTGCCACGTTAGCATTTCTCCCTCCGCCGTACCGTAAAATTCCATTTGTTAGCTAAATGTATGCTACCACGAGATCTGTGGAATCGACACGAGAGATTGCATCAAACAAGCCGTTCGTCAACCGCCAGCTGAGGGGCAACATACATCATCAATAAACCACAGTCTCCAGCCCATAGGACTCACCTAAAACACATCTAACGCATTATCAGGATTTTCTGGCCCACCTTTAATAGGTCGCCTGTCTACCAGGGCTTTTCCATGATTTACAGCGGCTCTAAGTTACATACACATCTGCCTAGGCATTCCTTATTCCTCTCTCAATCGATTGTTCTTGAACTGTTATTCAAGCAAAATCTCTCTATAGACACTCTATAGGCTCTCTCCCCCCTTTTGCGCTGTTTACCAGTGCAACCAAATTTATAATGATTAGCCAGACCCCTTATAGTCAACAGCAATAAAGCAACACAAGGCACATATCGGTCCTTTACACGGTACATCTCCCCAGCGCACATACCCATAACCAGACGAACGAAACGCACACAAGACCGTGAGAAATCTCACCTTATGCCGGCGCCTTGAGCGAGAGTCACGTCGTTGCTCATGAATATAACACTGAAGAGACGCAGACCGTCCCTTTTCGTGACGCCATTCTGTTGTGTCGAGTTAAAATGTTGCTAGTTATTGCTGTAACAAAGGAGTCCGCTCATACTGAACCTTTGATCATAAGTTTTATTCATATCACAAGATTTCAGCATAAGTTTACAGACCCTGCCGGGCTGGAGAACAGTGTCCAAAGATAATGTCTGTTCTAACCCCCTCTTTGTCTAGCCCATACTTATAAGGAATGCAAAAATATGGGTTGCTCCCTCTGCTGTCCAATCACCTGTCTCCCCTGGGGCGTCACCCTACAAATGGCTACTTTTGAACTAAAATAAACATCCCTTCAGTTCCACTTAAAAAACATTAACAAAGACATAATCCTAATACACTACAATATGGTGGTATATTTAGGCTATTCCTACGTTTGCGTCTGTCCAAAATATCAGAATTTGAATATGATGGAAGCTGAGAAGAGGTAATTGTTTTTCACTCTCAATGTTTGATCATCTGCATCCTCTGAATTAATGGTGTTCTCACTTTCAGAGCTAAAATTTGTAGGCTCATCCATGCTTTTCCTACGTTTTCGTCTGAACTGAATCTTTGTTACCTGCTCAGAGTCAGAAAATGGTTTTGCCTCGACTTCCAACCCAATAGCCATATTTATTTCATGTACTAACGCAATAATAATTATCTTTTTGAATTCAATCATATATATCTCTAATTACTGACACAGGATAGTACCGGATTACAGGGTCACCAGTAGCAATCTTATTTAGAATGACCTGCTAGGAGTAGAGAGGTTCTGAACTACAAAACAATATAACATATATTTACTAAATAAAATGGTCACACTTTAAACTCAGCCTGTTTCAATCCCAGAAGACGTTCTCTCCTCTCCTTGTCCACGCCACTTCATGGATCTGATAGGGATGTGAAAGGGACTGGATGCGTAATGTTGTAGTTGTCTCAGATCTACGAAGACGAGTGAACAAGGACTCTGTTTTTAGTCTTCATTGCTTCACCTCACATAAACATAAAAGTCCTCCGCAAGAGAGAGAACGAGAGAGTGAGACACAGAGAGATAGGGAGAGAAGGAAAGAGAAGTCAGAGTGGTTGGTGCTATCCATCCTGAAGCATGCTTTTATGCCCCATCGATGGAGGTTGGCGACGCATGGGCTGTGACAAGTCCTGTTCCTGGGGTGGACCACTCCTTCCTTGGAGTGGTCCACATAGGTTATGGTCGCCCGCCATAGGTCTCCAGGCTGGCCCCAGCCCTAAAGTGCAAGGAAAGGTCAGTCTCTCAAACAATCAATAATTAAGTTTGTACAGTAGGGTATTATGGATAAAGAGGAGGATTGACATAATAATCTTGACAATATTTAATTTATGCAACAGGATGGAACCTTAATGAATAACACTACATATAATTGATAGTCAATAGCTGACTAAAGAGAATA
This sequence comes from Coregonus clupeaformis, assembly GCF_020615455.1. Lineage (NCBI taxonomy): Eukaryota > Metazoa > Chordata > Actinopteri > Salmoniformes > Salmonidae > Coregonus > Coregonus clupeaformis. The sequence goes on along the minus strand of NW_025535640.1, from coordinate 70,277 downwards.
ACAGTATATCCTGGGACATTCAGGGACTGTTACAGTATAGGTATATATGTAATGCTAATATTTACCCTCGGGGAGACTGAGAACCACACATCCACAAGAAGATTTCTCTTTTTCTGTCCATTTTGATGTAGCTGATAGGAGATAAAAGTGTTGTTGGATCATTGTCTCATGTCTGTTTATAGCTTTTATTATTAGCTACCTTTACTCGGGGCAAAAGCCTGAACATATTTTATTTGAACATAGTAAAAATTTATGACACATGAACCAAGATGTTTTCATTCATAGGAACCATTTGAATGAAGTTTTTTGCAAAAAGGACTAACCACTGGGCAAAAACTGGTTGAATCAACGTTGTTCCCACGTCATTTCAACCCCAAAAAAGCAAGGTGATGATGTTGAATCAACGTGGAAAACTGACTGGATTTGCAAAATGTCATCAACATAAGTGCATTTCGCCTTTTTTGCCCTAAATTCAATGACATGGTGAAATTTGTTGTTGATTTCATGTTAAATTCAATGTTAGTTGACAATTCAACCAAATGTAAATCAAAACTAGACGTTGAAATTATGTCTGTGCCCAGTTGGTAATCATGCATCATGGCCATTGTATAATTGCTGAATCTTTCGAACAATTGCCAGAGAAAGCAGAGCAACCAATTTTCTTGGATCAAACTTTCAGATACTTATAGCTGTTTGACATTCTGGCCTCTATTTTAACAAACATAATACAACGGTCAATCTAAGCGCTGGCGGGTAGCGCTATAGGTTCAGTGGTGTGTTAGAAATATTTTGGTTATTTTCACAACCACAATTATCGGCACAGTTGCTGGCGTTGGCGAAAAAGGGCTGGGTTTTGATGTATTAACAAGTTGTGGGTGTTTCGAGGCTTGGCCCCTCACTGGCCAATCAGAACGTGCTCCATGGTTAAATATGTGGTTGCTTCAAGTATTTATGGTATTTTACGTATTGCCTTGGAATCAACTCCAATTCCAATATTAGTCCGTTTCAGTTTGTTAAACAGCTTATAGAAACAAAATAACAAAATGTAGACCTACCTATCCCATCTTTGCTAAATATGTTAACTTGAACCTGTTTGCAGTCCACATTGTTCTAAGTAATTGCATGGCTTAAATGTGGAAATATATAGGCCTACATAGCATCTGCACTGATATATGGGCTAGGCCTTCTGTAAATTGCATTATGGCTGAGCATGGACATGCCAAATGTCAATAAGCAAGATTCAATTAATTATTGATAAGGCCTAAAAAGAGAGCAAATAATTCCAATCAAATTCTAAACAAAACAAAACAACTTGTTTTAAATAGGCTGTCTAAATACACTTGAAGGGACCATAATTGCTTCTCGTGCCATATAATATTAAAACAACGCAGACTATGGAGGATTTTACGCACATCCAAACTTTTCACAGTAGCTGGACAAAGATCCAATTTAATGAGAAATGGAGAATGTCCACTCATTGTTATACTCCTCCTAAATATAATGCTGGACATGGTTCGTCAACATCTTCAACAGCCGAAGCTAAGTAGTAACATTAACATGATGTCTTCTAATTGCAGTCGCTGTACTCATAATATACAGGAGAACGATCGCCTTACGGCGAGAATAGCTGTGCTACAAGCCCAGCTTCAGACGCAATCGTTAGGCAAGGGTAATTTCAGTGTAGGAAAGGAAGAAACAGCGTCTGTGCCACCAGTAAATACAGACAGTAACGTTAGTATAAATCCCCCCGCACAGTCCCCGCAGCCGGACAATTTTCTCATGGCTTCTGGAGGGAAATACTGTTGGAATGCTCAACCGGTGTCGCTCATTCAGCCGACAGAAACCTTCAACCGGTTTTCCCCATTATGTAGCGAGTCGGAGTCTGAGTCTGAGTCTTCTCTTGTCTCTACTCCCCCCGTTACGGGGTCTGAGACGCCGAAGGCTCCCACCATTAGCTCTGACAAATTGAAAACCCTAGTCATTGGCGACTCCATTACCCGCAGTATTAGACTTAAAACGAATCACCCAGCGATCATACACTGTTTACCAGGGGGCAGGGCTACCGACGTTAAGGCTAATCTAAAGATGGTGCTGGCTAAAGCTAAAACTGGCGAGTGTAGAGAGTATAGAGATATTGTTATCCACGTCGGCACCAACGATGTTAGGATGAAACAGTCAGAGGTCACCAAGTGCAACATAGCTTCAGCGTGTAAAATCAGCTAGAAAGATGTGTCGGCATCGAGTAATTGTCTCTGGCCCCCTCCCAGTTAGGGAAGTGACGAGCTCTACAGCAGAGTCTCAGCACTCAATCGCTGGTTGAAAACTGTTTTCTGCCCCCTCCCAAAAGATAACATTTGTGGATAATTGGCCCTCTTTCTGGGACTCACCCACAAACAGGACCAAGCCTGACCTGCTGAGGAGTGACGGACTCCATCCTAGCTGGAGGGGTGCTCTCCTCTTATCTACCAACATAGATAGGGCTCTAACTCCTCTAGCCCCACAGTGAAATAGGGTGCAGGCCAGGCAGACTCGGTCTCAACCTTTAAGTCTTTACTGAAGACTTATCTCTTCAGTAGGTCATATGATTGAGTGTAGTCTGGCCCAGGAGTGTGAAGGTGAACGGAAAGGCTCTGGAGCAACGAACAGCCCTTGCTGTCTCTGCCGGGCCGTTCCCCTCTCCACTGGGGTTCTCTGCCTCTAACCCTGTTGCAGGGGCTGAGTCACTGGCTTGCTGGTGCTCTTTCATGCCGTCCCTGGGAGGGGTGCGTCACTTGAGTGGGTTGAGTTACTGACGTGATCTTCCTGTCTGGGTTGGCGCCCCCCTTGGTTTGTGCTGTGGTGGAGACCTCTGTGGGCTATACTGGCCTTGTCTCAGGATTGTAAGTTGGTGGTTGAGGATATCCTCTAGTGGTGCGGGGGCTGTGCTTTGGCAGAGTGGGTGGGGTTATATCCTTCCTGTTTGGCCCTGTCCGGGGTTTCTTCCGGATGGGGCCACAGTGTCTCCGGACCGCTCCTGTCTCAGCCTCCAGTATTTATGCTGCAGTAGTTTATGTGTCGGGGGGCTGGGGTTAGTTGGTTATACCTGGAGTACTTCTCCTGTCTTATCCAGTGTCCTGTGTGAATTTAAGTATGCTCTCTCTAATTCTCTCGTTCTCTCTTTCTCTCTGAGAACCTGAGCCCCTAGGACCATACGTCAGGACTACCGGGCATGATGACACCTTGCTGTCCCCAGTCCGCCTGGCCTTGCTGCTATTCCAGTTTCAACTGTTCTGCCTGCGGTTACGAAACCCCTACCTGTCCCAGACCTGCTGTTTTCAACTCTTAATGATCGGCTATGAAAAGCCAACTGAGAGACCTGAGCCCTAGGACCATACGTCGGGACTACCGGCCGTGGTGACTCCTTGCTGTCCCCAGTCCGCCTGGCCTTGCTGCTATTCCAGTTTCAACTGTTCTGCCTGCGGTTATGGAACCCCTACCTGTCCCAGACCTGCTGTTTTCAACTCTTAATGATCGGCCATGAAAAGCCAACTGAGATTTATTCCTGATTATTATTTGACCATGCTTGTCACTTATGAACATTTTTGAACATCTTGGCATGGTTCTGTTATAATCTTCACCCGGCACAGCCAGAAGAGGACTGGCCACCCCTCATAGCCTGGTTCCTCTCTAGGTTTCTTCCTAGGTTTTCGCCTTTCTAGGGAGTTTTTCCTAGCCACCGTGCTTCTACACCTGCATTACTAGCTGTTTGGGGTTTTAGGCTGGGTTTCTGTACAGCACTTCGAGATATTAGCTGATGTAAGAAGGGCTATATAAAATAAAATTGATTGATATACTGTACATATTGGAGCCATCTTACAGATCGCATTCATACTTCTCCAGAAGTTTTGTTGCATGTGTGACACGGACGTTCTCACCATAAAACCAGCAAAGTGAATCATTGTAATAAGTCTGGTTTTAATACATTTCTATGAAAAACAAGCAATCTGTTCGTTTTTTCAACAACAGTAAATACAATGCATTCAGAAAGTATTCAGACCCCTTGACTTTTTCCACATTTTGTTACATTACAGCCTTATTTTAAAATGGATTAAATAAAACATGTTCCTCATCAATCTACACACAATACCTGTCACACCCTGGCTCTGGGACTCTATATGTTGAGCCAGGGTGTGTTCATTCTATGTGTTCATTTTCTATGTTGGGTATTCTAAGTTGTTCTATGTCTATGTTGGCCAGAGTGGCTCCCAATCAGAGGCAACGAGTGTCAGCTGTTGTGGGTTGTCTCTGATTGGGAGCCATATTTAAACTGTATGTTTTCCCTTGGGTGTTGTGGGTTTTTGTTCCGTGTCGGTATTGTTAACCGTGGACTTCACGAGTCGTGTTTTGTTAGTACTTTAATTAAATAAAGTCATGTTTGTTTCACACGCTGCGCCTTGGTCCTCCTCATTAGACGATCGTGACAATACCCCATAATGACAAAGTGAAAAGTTTTTTTTTTGGGGGGGGAAAATGTATTAAAAATAAAAAACAGAAATACCTTATTTACATAAGTATTCAGACCCTTTGCTATAACCTCAAAATTGAGCTCAGGTGCATCATGTTTCTATTGATCATCCTTGAGATGTTTATACAACTTGATTGGAGTCCACCTGTAGTAAATTTAATTGATTGGACATGATTTGGAAAGGCACACACCTGTCTATATAAGGTCCCACAGTTCACAGTGCAAAGATCAAGCCATGAGGTCGATTATGTAAATAGAATATTTCATTTATATATATGTATTTTTTTTTTTTTTATAAAAACGGTTTTTGCTTTGTCATTGTGGGGTATTGTGTGTATATTGATGATTAAAAAAATCAATTTTAGAATAAGGCTGTAATGTAATTTTTTTTGAAAAAGTCAAGGGGTCTGAATACTTTCCAAATGCACTGTACATGTAAAATGTAATGATATCATATAATCCCCAGCCTAAAAAATGACAGGACGCATTGCTGTTGAACCAGACTTCATTATAGTAGGCCCAGTGTAAGGGTAACCTACGAAAGGCTTGGATTTATAAACTCTGGAACGGAAAACAATTGTTACAGGAAAATAACTTTTAAATATGAGGTTCACCGGTATTCACTGAAGTTGTCAAATCTTGTTTAATGATGGGCATGGACACATGTAGCCTACATCATGGAGACGGTTTTATGCACATTACATTTACATTTTAGTCATTTAGCAGACGCTCTTATCCAGAGCAACTTACAGTTAGTGAATGCATACATGTTTTTTTTCATAGTTTAAATGAACCCACATCCCTGCCGGCCAAACCCTCCCCTACCTTGGTCTCCCGGTCACGGCCGGCTGCGACAGAGCCTGGACTCGAACCAGGATCTCTAGTGTCACAGCTAGCACTGCGATGCACATCCAAACCATAGCCTGCCTACAATACATAGATAAAAAAGTATGGAAGAGTATTAGGGCCAAGTGAAGAGAAGAAGAAAAAATGTATTTTGAGAATAATGTTGAAATTACATTGTGTATAAAGTGGCAATATCTCGAGAAAAAAGTGGCAATATTTAGCGAATAAAGTGGCAATATTTAGAGAATACATTTGAAATTCTATTTCGAGAATAAAGTAAATTTTTTTAGAATAAAGGCGCAGTTATATTTCAAGATTAAGGTTGGGGATTTGCTTAAGTGCATGTTTCCCTGGCTCCCTGTTGCTGGGCGCCACCGTTGAAATGCCTGCGTTAGATGGCCTGATGAAACTACATGTATACTTTAGAAAAAGCTTTAGTAAGAAGGACATTTTGTAAGTACTATAGTACCACCTTCGCCTTAATTTTTTTAACATGCAGTCTTCATATACAGGATCTTCATTTGAACCAATTTTTATGTGGATTATAATTAATATAATTTTTTGTAGGGGTTGATACATTGTTCGTAAGGGAAAATCAAGTCAGAAATCTCTAATTGGAAATTACAAACGTCAAAAGCGTTTTTAAGACTCAAATACAATACAAGTTTTAATGAAAGAAATAACAAATTACCTGAAAACTGATCACATCACAGGATTAGCCATGGCTAGATTTCTTAGATTGTTGAGAAGAACAGGATGCTTGACTCAAACAAGAAAAGCTTTTATTTGAATGACATACACGTGTGTGTTCATGATTGGCTTGTAACCCTAACGCTAGCCCTAACCACAATCCTTTTTATGGCAAAAATCTGCCAGAATCAGGAATAATAATAATATGCCATTTAGCAGACGCTTTTATCCAAAGCGACTTACAGTCATGCGTGCATACATTTTTGTGTATGGGTGGTCCCGGGGATCGAACCCACTACCTTGGCGTTACAATCGCAGTGCTCTACCAGCTGAGCTACAGAGGAGTAACTGTTAAGAGATAGAGGAAGAACTGTTAAGAGATGTAATTCTTTATTACAAGCTGCAGCAGGGGAGACATACTCCAGACACAGCTAGAGTTGAACTCAATAAACCTTTGTTCACACACCATAGTTATAGGGATTGTCTCTATCTCTTGCAGAAACTATTTGTGTTCCCACAGCACCTACTCTCAGTCAAACACACAATATTCTGGGCATACGCCAATTGCCTGATTCTGCCCAAAGATAGTGTTTCACAAACCCTCCTTACATCTTGTTATCTCATGGTTCTGCAAAGCTGGTTACCATCAACTTACCAAACACAGGCATTTTACTATTCAGCAACAATTCCTTCACTGTTCACATAAATAATTAACATAGCATGAATATATGATTTAACATAAGCATATAAGCATGGATATATGATTTAACATGAGCAAATAATAAATATTCCTCAACACCCTAACCTTAACACTTTTAGCTAACCCTTCCCCTAACCTTAACCCTAACCCCTAGCCTAGCCTAACGTCAGCCAGCTAGCTACCGTTAGCCACCTAGCTAGAATTTGTAATACGTTTGGCAAATTCATAATATATTGTACCTTTTGCAAATTTGTAACATATAATATGAATTGTAATTCGTAACATATCATACAAAATGGGTGATGGACATCCAAAAATGTATCGGATTTACCTACAGAATAATACAAAATGCTATGAGACCAGGTTGTGTAACTGGGACTTTCCTTGAGTTTGGGTTCAAAGAAAAAAACGCCCCCATTTCCAATGAAGACAAAAAGTTAGAAACAAAGAGCCTTATTTCATCTAATACACCTGCCAGTCAGAGGCACATGCCCATTGGGGGCACAAGGTATTTCACCAATGTTTGCATTCTCCTATGAATCAAGGTCTTTTTTCCCCATCGTTAGTAATCAAGTTAGCAATACTGAAGACTGAATTAACTGGTGCTGCAAATGCATGAGTCGACCAATGTATCAAAACATTATATCAAACACCATATTCAGAACAAAATAGCTAAGTACTAGACATTTATGCTTAGATATTTTCATGCCTTTTTCAGTAGTAAATCTCATAAACAAATATATCTCCCTCCATCCAATTTCAAGCAGGTGAAATCATGGCGGTCATAAACTACACCTGATCACTGCCTCCTCTGTGCGCCTTCCTTAACCCATTGGAAGTCCCACCAAGTTGACTACTTCAAAATGATGATAGGCCTCAATTGTGCTGCCCATGCTAAAACAGGTTTAGTGGCAAGTGTGCCCTCAATCCATCTATATGTGTCAACCTTCCTTTAGGACATGGTCATTCCAGAAATCTACTGAGAACATTTTCAAGAGGATGAAACTGTAATGTACTGGATAGTTTGTCACAACATGCCAAGAATGTTGTGTTTATGATCCCAGCTAGCACATTTTGATTTAATCGCAAAGGACCTATGATGGTTGAAACACACCAACACAGTTGTGAAGAGGGCCTGACAACACCTCTTCCCCCTCAGGAGTCTGAAAAGATTTTGGCATGGGCCCTCAGATCCTCAAAAAGTTATACAGCTGCCCCATTGAGAGTATCTTGACTTGCTGCCTCACCGCTTGGTATGGCAACTGCTTGGCATCTGACCGTAAGGCGCTACAGAGGGTAGTGCATACGGCCCAGTACATCACTGAGGTCGAGCTCCCTTCCATCCAGGACCTCTATTCCAGGCGGTGTCAGAGGAGGACATAAAGAATTGTCAAAGACTCCGGCCACCCAAGTCACAGACTGTTCTCTCTGCTACCGCACGGCAAGCGGTACCGGAGCACCAAGTCTGGGACCAAAAGGCTCCTGAACAGCTTCTACCCCCAAGTCACACAAACCCACACGCATATTGACATCACACACTCACACATAGACACACTTTCATATTATTTCATACTCTTCACATACGCTGTTGCTACTCTGTTTATTGTCTATCCTGATTGCCTAATCACTTTTAGCCCTACCTACATGTGCATATTACCTCAATTATCTCAACTACCTCGTACCCCTGCACATTGACTCGGGAACCGGTACTCCCTGTATATAGCCTTGTTATTGTTATTTTCTTGTTACGGTTCCTTTGATTTAGCAAATTTTTCTTACTTTTTAACTCTCCATTGTTGGGAAAGGGCTCATAAGTAAGCATTTTACAGTAAAGTCTACACCTGTTGTATTCTGCGCATGTGACAAATACGTTTTTATTTTATTTGAGAGTGTTGAGTGACACACACAGCGTTTGATTTGATTTTAGCTGTCGGTGATGGGCAGGACTCACAGGAGGTATGTTTGTAAATTAATTTGATCAAGCTATGTAGCCTATTGATTCTGTCGTGTATGAAGATTATGACGTTGTTAATGTTTTAAGTGGAACCGGAGAGGACGTTAATTTTAGTATCAAGAGGGAATGTTTTAGTGTAACGCCACATACAACAGACAGGAAGTGTGTTGTAGACAGGGGAGACTGGTGATTGGCCAGAAGAGGGAGCACCCCTTTTGCATTGTTTATAAGTAGGGGCTAGACAAAGAGAAGGGCAGAGCGGCCATTGCAATCTGGACCGTCGCTCTCCGGGTGGGCATGTCACCTGTCACTTATGCTGAAGCTTGTGATATGAATAAACCTTATGATCCAAGTTCAGTATGAGCAGACTCCTTTGTTTATCAGCAATAATTGCCAGCACTTACGCTGATACGACAAATGGCGCCCAACGTGGGGCTGATCTGCATCTCTCCTTTGTTTCATTTGTAGCCGCCAAGCTAACTCAAGCTAACTCGGTCTGAAGTCATGACCAGACAAGGGTGAGTGTTCCTCACAGCTTAGGTTGGATACTGCTTGTGTACACTGGAGAAATGTACCATACGACCGTGCCTCGTGTGGCGTTATTGGTGATAACTGGGGGTCTGGCTAATCATTATCAATTGTTGCACTGGTAGACAGGGCAAAAGGGGGGAGAGTAGGCTTGGAATTTTAGAGCAATCGATGGTAGAGATTAAGGCAGATATTGGCAGAATAAAGTCAGGAATACGTATGCAATTATGGCATTGTGAATCTGTTAAAGACCTCTAAATGGGGCGACTCCTTAGAGTGGGCCAGAAATCCTGCAACGCGCTAGGTGGTGTCAGGTTGGTTCTCGGAACCATGAGGTGGACGATTATATTGTAAGTTATGCTCATCTTATAGTCGATAGAGTATTTGTTTGGGTAACCGCTCATATATTTATCCATAACTTACGGCGCATAAAGTTAGACGGGGATAAATGGACAATGATTTAGGCACAATGCAAGGTTACTTAGGGCGTGGTAGGCCGCAGTTAGCTAAAGGCTAAGGCTAATGTTAATGCTAAATGCTGGATTGGGTTTCATGCTACATGGTACATAGCGGCTAATGCTAAAGGCTAATGCTAATTGTGTTGCGTGCTACATGCTAACGTGTCCTTAGAGGTCCTATTGCGATAGGATAACCCTCTTAAATGTGTTTGTGTGTGTGTGTGAGCTCTGTTACGTGTAATTGTTCGATTATAAGGTATAAAATAGTGAAGCTGTAGCGTAATGCTATCGTTCTATTGTCTGGGAATCGTATCATTGAATGCATTTGCGCATGCGTTTAATTTTGCGACACTACACTACAGAAAGGGGGAGTTTATGGCACGAGATTAGGACACGTTTTGTTTTACGGCACTAAACTACACCACGAGGGTATGCTAAAACTACAACAAAGGGGATTGTGGGTAAAGTGTCATATTTCTGTGGGGCTGCGTGCTGCAGGAGGAGACAGAGAAATAGCCACAGACAAAGAGAGATTTGGGCATGAATCTCCTAGTTGTTAAACGGCTGTTGTTTGAAAATGAAACTATTTGTTGAGATGTAGTGAATTTATAAATTAGATATACGTTGACGGATTATAATAAATTAAATTAAAAGACGATTAAAATAAATAAATAAAATAAAAATGTTTTTGAGCGATCTATTTAGTCCTGAATTAAATCTTAAAGCGAATGTGAACGAAGGAATATTGAATATGGTTGAGATAACTCAGTATTGCATTAACTACTAAAATATTTTCCTGTGTCTCTGTTCTTTTTGTCATATGAGAGCAAAGGAGAGAGAGAGGAGGGGCTAACGTGTGCGTGACGTGACAAGACGTGGACGCGACAGAGGATCGAGTCAAAAGGGTTTGAGACTGGTCTGGTTACAAAATCCCCTACAGGATATCTGATGTTATGACAATTTCACATAGGCTTGGCAAATACATTAAAAATTGCATTTTGGAGGCTATGTGCATCACTAGGGGTTAATACAGTTGTGTTGGGAATCGAGGACTGACATTATTTTGTAAATTTAAGTTAATTAGGTGCTTATAGAGCAAGGGGTTTATGGGAAGTGTAGTGTTGTAGGGTTACAGGCTTTGTTTATGGGTATTGTAGTCTGAAGTTGACTACTTGCATTTGATGGGTTGTGGTAAGATAGCCACCACTAATTGATAAATTGGTGACATAGGATGTAGAAATAAAAAATTGGTTTTAATTATTCATAATTTTTAATTGATTTTTTAATTGATTTTTAATTTTAATTAGAAATGGTTTTTGATAAGAGATTTAATTGAATTTTTTCATATTCATAGTTTGGTTGATTGATTTAAAAAATTTTTTTTTTTTTTTTTTTTGGGTTGTTTGGTTTATATTAGTAATTGAAGGGGGGAAGCCATAGGCTATATAGTCTCAAATAAAATAATTCACGATAAAGGAATATAAAAGGGTTGTTACAATGGGGAAAAACGACATCAAGGCTATAAAAAGTCATTACACCGGTTGATATAGTACAAAATGGTAATCCTTTAACTAAAGTATTGCTAGGTTATCTGGCAAATGAAACAAAAGTTGCCCTTCATTCTCAAACAAAAACTGATAAAAGATTCCAGCGATAAACAACGGTATAGAGAAGGCGACAGAAAACTAATGGCAGAAGTTAGTACACCTTTCTCACATACTGGATTCAGCAAAAGACACCCACCTTACGAGGAAGTAGAGCTTAGGGATGTTTATCCTCAGCTTCCAGGGATCATCCAGGAGGGTGATTGTTGCATCAGAGATGAAGATGAATAATAGATAGAGGACAAGCAGAAACGACCAGAAAGATGAATCCAAAACTCAGAAGGAAGAAAAACCGAGATGTCTGGAAACTAAGAGAAGAATGAGGTTCGGAAAGATGAGGATGAAGATACAGAAGGAGAAAACCTGCTGAGAAAATAATCCCAAGAATTGGAGGAGAAGAATACATTGAGGCCAAGATGCTGAAGAAGAGTAAGAAGATGATGGAAGATGATATTTTGAGGACAGAACTTAGAATATAAGCTTTTGAAGAATCCTGATATGTCAACAGCAAGAAAGAACAGGATCAAGAAACTCTCAGAGAACTCAATCATACAACTGGTGGAGAAGAGAAGCTTTGGTTATAGAAGAATCAGAGTGAACCAAATCAACAATCACTGTTACAGCTTCAACTGAACAATATCAAATGCAATGGTACCAGCCACCAAGGGGGGTACCAGTTATTCATATCCACAGACAGTTTCTGGACAGACACAGAATTGGAGAGGAAGAGGACGAGAAGACTTAGAAGGAGGAAGATTTCAGCTACACTTCCAGCAACTTTCAGAAGACTGCTATAATTGTGGACAGGTTGGTCACTTTAGCTGTGAGTGCAATGCGTCAGGAGGAAACAACAGAGAACATTTTTAAGGAAGATACAGGGGCCAGTCAAGATCACCTGTTCTCCAGGTGAACCCTAAGGATTCTAGAGTTGCCTAGAAGATACGAAGGGGGGTGTCAGCTGATAGCACCGATTAGAGAAGAAGAGAAAATATCTAAAGTAAAGACCGAGGACTATAGAGGTGATGGTGAATAGTGGAAAAACTAATCTGTGTTGAGCCTAAAGAGGTTAAACATCTCACTATGTAAAATTAACTAATTAGGATAGGGATTTGAGGTAGTAAACAGCTAATTACTCTTAGGGAACCAATTGAGCTCTCTATAGAACTCAAAGAGAAATTAAAATAGACATACTAATATTAGAACATATACCTATTGCAGTGTTGGGAAGAGATGCATTGTTTAAATTGAACTGTACAATAGATGTACACTAAACGGCTGTCTGGTAGAAGATTTAAAAAGTAGGGTTTTTGGGAATCATATTGGCTTAAAAAGATAATATCATAGGAAGGATGATAATCTATTAGACTGCCTATTAGACAATCTGTCTGAAAAATAAAGTTAAAAGGGGTGACTGTTATTCTGGGGTTACATTCTTACACCAAGAGATTTCAGGCTAGGCTAAAAGGTGTTTAGTCGTTTGCCAAGTCTGTGTGTAAAGAAGTCAGAAGCAGGTGGGGACTTTCCCAATCACATATCCTAAAAATTGGTGGTGAAGGGATTTTGTGAATAAATCAGTGGGAAAAGGTTTTTAAAGGTTAGGAGAAAAGATTAGATTAAAATAAGTTAGGAGAACTAGGTTGAAGGAACTCTAAGACAGTAAGCTAAGTTTCAAAGTTAGTAGTAAGAGAGAGAACAGTGGTGAAGGACATTTTAGAGTAGGAAGATCAAGGTAATTGTAGGTGTATTTTTTATAATCAAAAGTTTGAAAGTTAGGGTTTAGAGTAGGAAGAGAGAGTGAATGTAAATTACATTTACGTAATTTGACACTAGTGGTGATAGATGGAAGTACAAGCAAAGAGTTCAAAGCTTTGGGGAAAATGGATGAAGTAACTAAGTACATTAACACTTCAGTCTAGTAAAACAACAGTGAGAAGCAATTTAACTCTTTCAACATTGATAGTTATTAAAGCCATAAATATATCGCATTTGATTATAAGGGAACCAATAGCTCCAGCACCAATTTTAGGGGGAAAAATACTTATTAGGGTTAGGATGGGGACGTTCCTCCCACATGGAGAGATAATTATGGAGAATAAGTATTGTTATCAGGACCAGGAGTAGAAGCTGTTGCACCTAATCAAAGGAGGTCAGGAAGAATATGTTACAGTAGTCACTCCAACAGCAAATAATGCACATAGGATATTGGTAACTTTCCCACTAGAAGTAATTAAAGGTGGTAATACACCAACTAAATCAACTACTTTAATGGTAACTTTGGAAGGGATTAATGATACGATGGCAATAGCAAATCTTAGGAAGTATGACACCGACAACAACTTTTCTGAAATTAAAGGGGGTAGCAAGAAGGACTCAGGGGTTTATGTTACGGATGGAGAGTGCTGTCAATGATAGTACGAATAGGGTTAAAATAGGAAAGCAGATAGTAGTAGAGAACAATATAGATTCATCTGAAATAGTGAAGGGTACTATCATGGAGGTACAGGATGAGGTCTTTGATTTTAATGACAGACAAGGAGAGGTATCTGATCAGTACCGCTCGTTAGGGAAGAGAGAAACTAAATGGAGTGGTTTGATTCTTCTGTTGTGAAAATTAGAGATAGATGGGCAGGTTCCAGCAGCTCATTCTGTAAGATCAGTGAGGAATCTTGAGGGTCCATGTCTGTTGAGAATTCCAGTCAAACATTTTAGAGACGGTCGCTCGACCTCTATCAAGTATTTGTCAGTATTATGCTTTGTCATGACTGTTGTATCAGCAACAACGATCAGTAACAGATAAAATAATGTCGTTGTCAAAACATTTGTTTAAGCCTAGGGTTAGGTGTTTTGGGTTAAGTGAATTAACTTGTGTGCATTTGTTAGATGGGAAGTAAAATCAGGTAACAGCGAACCCTGAAGCATTTGAGGTGAAAGCAGTGAGGGCTAAAAGTTGTTTTTGTTCTAATAAAACATATGATGTAAGGGGTATGTTTATGGGAATATCAGATTGTGATGATTATATGATAACTTTGGGTAGGCATGACCTTAAGGGTAGTAATGAGAAATAGGTAACTTTTTATGTTCCAGTTAGTAAGAAGAGCAGGACTTCGATGGTGAAAGATCAGCTTTTGCCTGTCAATATGACTATTGGGAATGTTAGAGATATTTAGAGGGTTTGTGGTGATAAAGTATATATATTCTTACCCTATTGATGGACAGGATGTTGTTACATGTCAACGTTGAAGCTTCCATATGAGGTTTTACCATTAAAAGAGGGGTAGCACCGGACACAGATAAATCTGAAGCTAGGTTTGAAATTGGATGAAAAGAGACATGGCGGCATGTCATAGTCTTCAAGCCTATCATTGAAGGATAAATCTAAGGGAGAAGGGGGGACTTTTTCCATGGTATGGTGTAACATTTGGGGAAGATCATATTGATAATATTAGTTATACTTTGAGTCCAGATAGTTCAGATATTATCACTAGGGTTATATATGCATTGAAGAATATAAGGGATACATTTGGTAGATCTGAAGGAGCGGAAGTCAGCGAAGACTTGGTTGCAAGATCAGGTAGGCCCAGTAGGGGCAGTGATGGTTCAGATTTTAGTTGCAGCTTTGATAGCACGGTGTGTGAGGTTTGTAATTTGTTACTGACCTTTGAGAAAGCTATGATATTGAGATAGGTTGGAGAGTGATGCATGGAGACAACACTCAGATGCCGGTGTTGACTGTTCCTGATCTGGATGAAGAGGGACAAGAGGGACTGGATGATAAATATCCTTTTTGATTATTTGATCATTTTTCAAATGTTTTTTCAATATTAGGGTGATTTTAGTATGATTTTATGAATCAAAGGGGGGAAGTGTATGAATGAATAATTATCCTAGTTCATTATTCTATCATTTATATTGATTCATACATCATTTATATATAGTTTTTATATTCTTAGTTGATCTTGATGTTTAATTTGAAAGTGTTTGTTTTGCAAAAGATACTGTTTGGTTTTTTTATTTTCTTCCAGAAGCATTTGGGGGAGAAGGTAGAGATTGAAATACTCAAACAAGGACAATATGAAGGGACAATATGAAAGGACAATGAAGGAGGAGATGAAACAAGAAAGGTGTGGAGAGATTCCAATTCCATCATCAACAATACATTGGAAGAGGAGACTACGGGGAGATGAAGTGTAGTGGACTACATTCCAGTGTCTGCAATGAAATATAGACATATTTGCATGTGTAATACATAATTTGTGTCATAGTCTTAGGTATTAATTTTTGTAGAATGATATTTGATGTTATTGAATACATGTGAGGATCTTAGATGTTTTTGTTTATTTCGTTGATGCTTAGGGACAGGGAGTCTAGGCAGGGAGAGGTCCACTATAGGGTCCAATGGGTTGACCAGCCTTAGAGTGGATATTTTTGGATAGGATTTTGTTTGCAGGGGGTTTACATGTGTATTTAATTGCATCATAGTTTCAAATGCATTTACATTGTTTATGAGTTTATCTGGAGTACCGAGGTGGTTGCCTGGGGCAGAGGGACCGTGAGAGAATTTTACTGTCTTGATTGATGGATGGATTTGGAACGTAGGTTGCCGGACAGTTTTTCGCTCTTACACTCCATAAAGATTTGTTCATATTTCATAGTAATGTATTCACACTTCATAAACAGTTATTCATATTTCATAGAAAGGTATTTACACTCTAGAGAAGAATGTTTTTGGTTTAATGTTAAAGATACTCAATAAGATAAGATCCAAGTTCAGTATGAGCAGACTCCTTTGTTTATCAGCAATAATTGCCAGCACTTACGCGATACGACAATTCCTTCTTGATGAATAAATAAAACAATTATAGCCACCAAGCAATTTTATGAAATTGGCTTTAACTAACCAGCTAGATTGGGAACCTATCTCCCAACCTCATAACTAGCAATCAATCAATTTAGAGTAGCTTGTCTAACTATCTTAGCTGGCATGCCTACTGGCAAAGTTGCTAGACTTTAGAAAATACTAATTTGCTTTAATTCTTGGGTTATGATACTATATACCAGTGTGTCAGTTGTACTAAACTCCTAAGGCATAAAAGTTCTTAAAGGATCAATGTGTATTATTAATTAAAATTACAATTGAACAGGTATAGAGGTATACATAGATAACCTATGCAGAAAAAGATACATATTCTTTTTACATAGAATTAGGCATAATGATTATGGCTCTAGGTCGCAGGAAAAAGCTGTTTCAGGTGCTTGAAAAATGCTACATTCTCCAACTTCAACAACCCTCCTCCATCCTCACGTGTTTTGAGCCCCTCTAAAATAATGGGTGCATGCTACCAGTGGTCTGACCTGATTTCCTGTGTTCTAGAACGCAGAACATTTCATAGAACACAGGAAATACTCTGTGGTGGTTCAATGCTGTAAGCACTCTTTCTCTCCAAGTTTCAATATTAGCTGTTGGAATTTCTATTACTTTATTTGTTAATATATCATCACAGTATTTCACCAATGTTTGTATTCTTGTATGAATCAAGGCCATTTTTTTCCCATAGTTGGTAATCAAGTTAGCAATACTGAAGACATTAACTGGAACTGCAAATGCATGGCAGTCAACCAATGCATTAGCACAACTTTCACTGGGGACGGGGGGGACATGACCCCTCCCACATTCTGAAATTGCATGTTTGTCCCCCCTAGTTTTAACATTGCACTGTGATACAAACCGAGGCTCCGGTGTGCTTTAGGACCATGCGGAGGCCTCACAGCAGTCGGGTAGGCTGTTTTCTGGTTTCAGCCGGCAGGATTTGGGACCGCACAGACATTACAGAGCGTGCAGACAGGCTGTGTGAAGTCAAAGCTTCTGAAAGGCTGCGATAGGAGCAGCGGTTTTTCTCTGAGTTGTAAACACAAGCAGAGCAGAAATTGGCTACTCTTTAGTTGACTGATCTAGCTGTCAGGTTAACTGCTGTTTTGACAGAAAAAACGTTTTTATTCCCAGTGCTGAGCTAGTAGTGTAACTGACATCTTACGTTGGCTAATGTTTCATCCCCTCTCGACTGAAGTGAATGAACTACTAGCAGCTAGTTAGATAGCTAGTAGTTACCACAGCCAGTTCAGCTCTAGTTAGCATCTAGCTACAGTATCTGTCAGGTAACAGTATCTAACAGCTTTTGTGTGTATGGAAATGTTTTGTAGCCTTTGTTTGTCCTGTTTCAACAGAAGTACATTTGATGATGTACCATTGTGCCATTAGCCAGCAGAGCTAGCCAAAAGTTGGCTAACGTTAGCTAGCTAGCTCACTAACTTTAGCTATTATTCTTGCCTCAATCACACTAGACCTGAATCAAATGATGAAACCAGTGGCCAAATGATTGAAGACTGATATTATGATGTTTTTTCAGCGCAATGTGAGTTTTTATTAGTCAGTATAGCAATGTAACGTTATTGATCTGTCAGTGATCTGTCCCTACTTTTCACACTGACACGGTATAAACAGCTCTACAGGCTTCACTGTCATGGTACACAGTCAGTTCACAACACTATGCTCATCATGTCTTAGCAGGATCAGATGGTGAAAGGTGTCCCTGCAGGGTCAGACAGCCAGGGAAGACCAGTCTATGGAGCTCATGTGAATTTTGCAGTATATTATAACAACCAGTGAATGGATACAAAGTTCCATCTTGAGTTGATGGGTAGGCTATAGTCAAACTATAGTTTTGGCAAGTCGGTTAGGACATCTACTTTGTGCATGACACAAGTAATTTTCCGACAATTGTTTACAGACAGATTATTTCACTTATAATTCACTGTATCACAATTCCAGTGTGTCAGAAGTTTACATACACTATGTTGACTGTGCCTTTAAACAGCTTGGAAAATTCCAGAAAATGATGTCATGGCTTTAGAAGCTTCTGATAGGATAATTTACATCATTTGAGTCAATTGGAGGTGTACCTGTGGATGTATTTCAAGGCCTACCTTCAAACTCTGTGCCTCTTTGCTTGACATCATGGGAAAATCAAAAGAAATCAGCCAAGCAATTTCCAAACGCCTGAAGGTACCACGTTCATCTGTACAAACAATAGTACACAAGTATAAACACCATGGGACCACGCAGCTGTCATACCGCTCAGGAAGGAGACGCGTTCTGTCTCCTAGAGATGAACGTACTTTGGTGTGAAAAGTGCAAATCAATCCCAGAACAACAGCAAAGGACCTTGTGAAGATGCTGGAGGAAACAGGTACAAAAGTATCTATATCCACAGTAAAACAAGTCCTATATCTGAAAGGCCGCTCAGCAAGGAAAAAGCCACTGCTCCAAAAGCACCATAAAAAAGCAAGACTTTTGCAACTGCACATGTGGACAAAGATCGTACTTTTTGGAGAAATGTCCTCTGATCTGATGAAACAAAAATAGAACTATTTGGCCATAATGACCATCATTATGTTTGGAGGAAAAGGGGGGATCCTTGCAAGCAGAAAAACACCATCCCAACCGTGAAGCACGGGGGTAGCAGCATCATGCTGTGTGGGTTCTTTGCTGCATGAGGGACTGGTGCACTTCACAAAATAGATGGAATCATGAGGAAGGAAAATGATGTGGATATATTGAAGCAACATCTCAAGACATCAGTCAGGAAGTTAAAGCTTGGTCGCAAATGGGTCTTCCAAATGAACAATGACCCCAAGCATACTTCCAAAGTTGTGGCAAAATGGCTTAAGGACAACAAAGTCAAGGTATTGGAGTGGCCATCACGAAGCCCTGACCTTAATCCTATAAAAAAGTTGTGGGCAGAACGGAAAAAGTGTGTGCGAGCAAGGAGGCCTACAAACCTGACTCAGTTACACCAGCTCTGTCAGAAGGAATGGGCCAAAATTCACCCAACTTATTGTGGGAAGCTTGTGGAAGGCTACCCGAAACGTTTGACCCAAGTTAAACAATTTAAAGGCAATGCTACCAAATAGTAATTGAGTGTATGTAAACTTCTGACCCACTGAGAATGTGATGAAAGAAATAAAAACTGAAATAAATCATTCTCTCTACTATTATTCTGACATTTCACATTCTTAAAATAAAGTGGTGATCCTAACTGACCTAAGACAGGGAATTGTTACTAGGATTAAATGTCAGGTGAATTGTGAAAAACTGAGTTTAAATGTATTTTGCTAAGGTGTATTTAAACTTCCGACTTCAACTGTACCTATTTAAGCAATCCCTAGCTGATGGGATGTTCAGTCCTGGCCCTGGGGGTCTGCCGTACTGTTGGTTTACACTGGCCTTGGCCTAACACACCTGAAACCAATAATGAATTTTTCACTAAAATCCTAAAGCTGAGTGGGGTGTGTTGGGGTGGGGTGCTGCAGGACCCATATATACAGTGCCTTATATACAGTGCCTTTGGAAAGTATTCAGACCCCTTGACTTTTTCCACTTTTTGTTACGTTACAGCCTTATTCTAAAATGGATTAAATAAAAACATTTCCTCCGCAATCTACACACAATACCCCGTAATGACGAAGCGAAAATAGGTTTTTAGACATTTTTACAAATGTATTACAAATAAAAAAAGAAATACCTTATTTACATAAGCATTTAGACCCTTTGCTATGAGACTTGAAATTGAGCTCAGGTGTACCCTGTTTCCTTTGAACTTCCATTGAAGTTTCTACAACTTGATTGGAGTCCACCTGTGGTAAATTCAATTGATTGGACATGATTTGGAAAGGCACACACCTGTCTATATAAGGTCCCACAGTTGACAGTGTGTCATGTGAATTTTTATCTCTAATTCACCCTAAGCTTGAATAATTACCAGAGGTTGTAAGGCTCTGATTTTAATCATCAATGATTGAAGGTCCACAACTCACAAGTCTTATCTGTATTTTTATTCATGGCGAGAGCTCTGGGGCCAAAGACCCAAACATACGATTTTATACCTCCTGAACTTGACTCCTCCCACCTTTAGGTGGGTTTTCTAAACAGTTTCCGCCTTCCCCCTTGAATGTTTAGTACCGCCCCCTCTGTTAGTGGGTTGACACTACATGATAATTCTAACATTTATACTGTATTTGGGGTGAAATCCTTTAGTCATTAGTCTTCAAATCCAAATTAATCTTACACAGTGCATGTCAGAGCAAAGCCATGAGGTCGAAGGAATTGTGCGTAGAGCTCCGAGACAGGATTGTGTCGAGGCACAGATCTGGGGAAGGGTACCAAAAAATGTCTGCAGCATTGAAGGTCCCCAAGAACACAGTGGCCTTAAATACCTATCCCAGGTATTCCTTAAAGAGGTGGGGTTTCAAATGTCTCCGGAAGGTGGTGAGTGACTCCGCTGTCCTGGCGTCGTGAGGGAGCTTGTTCCACCATTGGGGTGCCAGAGCAGCGAACAGTTTTGACTGGGCTGAGCGGGAACTATGCTTCCGCAGTGGAAGGGGAGCCAGCAGGCCAGAGGTGGATGAACGCAATGCCCTCGTTTGGGTGTAGGGACTGATCAGAGCCCGAAGGTACAGAGGTGCCGTTCCCCTCGCTGCTCCAAAGGCAAGCACCATGGTCTTGTAACGGATGCGAGCTTCAACTGGAAGCCAGTGGAGTGTCGCGGAGGAGGGGGTGACGTGAGAGAACTTGGGAAGGTTGAACACCAGACGGGCTGCGGCATTCTGGATGAGTTGTAGGGGTTTAATGGCACATGCAGGAGGCCAGCCAACAGCGAGTTGCAGTAATCCAGACGGGAGATGACAAGTGCCTGGATTAGGACCTGTGCCGCTTCCTGTGTAAGGCAGGGTCGTACTCTCCGAATGTTGTAGAGCATGAACCTGCAGGAGCGGGTCACCGCCTTGATGTTAGCGGAGAACGACAGGGTGTTGTCCAGGGTCACGCCAAGGCTCTTCGCGACTCTGGGAGGAGGACACAACGGAGTTGTCAACCGTGATGGCGAGATCATGAAACGGGCAGTCCTTCCCCGGGGAGGAAGAGCAGCTCCGTCTTGCCAGGGTTCAGCTTGAGGTGGTGATCCGTCATCCATACTGATATGTCTGCCAGACATGCAGAGATGCGATCGCCACCTGGTTATCAGAAGGGGGAAAGGAGAAGATTAGTTGTGTATCGTCAGCGTAGCAATGATAGGAGAGGCCGTGTGAGGATATGACAGAGCCAAGTGACTTGGTGTATAGGGAGAAAAGGAGAGGGCCTAGAACTGAGCCCTGGGGGACACCAGTGGTGAGAGCACGTGGTGCGGAGACAGCTTCTCGCCACGCCACTTGGTAGGAGCGACCGGTCAGGTAGGGACGCAACTAGGAGTGGGCCGCGCCGGAGATGCCCAGCTCGGAGAGGGTGGAGAGGAGGATCTGATGGTTCACAGTATCAAAGGCAGCAGACAGGTCTAGAAGGACAAGAGCAGAGGAGAGAGAGTTAGCTTTAGCAGTGCGGAGAGCCTCCGTGACACAGAGAAGAGCAGTCTCAGTTGAATGACCAGTCCTGAAACCTGATTGGTTTGGATCAAGAAGGTCATTCTGAGAGAGATAGCAAGAGAGTTGGCTAAAGACGGCACGCTAATAGTTTTGGAAAGAAAAGAAAGAAGGGATACTGGTCTGTAGTTGTTGACATCAGTGGGGTCGAGTGTTGGTTTTTTGAGAAGGGGAGCAACTCTCGCTCTCTTGAAAACGGAAGGGACATGGCCAGCGGTCAAGGATGAGTTGATCAGCGAGGTGAGGTAGGGGAGAAGGTCACCGGAGATGGTCTGGAGAAGAGAGGAGGGGATGGGGTCAAGCGGGCAGGTTGTTGGGCGGCCTGCAGTCACAAGTCGCAGGATTTTATCTGGAGAGAGAGGAGAAAGAAGTCAAAGCATAGGGTAGGGCAGTGTGAGCAGGACCAGCAGTGTCATTAGACTTAACAAACGAGGATCGGATGTCGTCAACCTTCTTTTTCAAAGTGGTTGACGAAGTCATCCACAGAGAGAGAGGAGGGGGGATTCAGGAGGGAGGAAAATGTGGCAAAGAGCTTCCTAGGGTTAGAGGCAGATGCTTGGAATTTAGAGTGGTAGAAGCGGAGTCACTCACCAATCAATCAATCAATCAATTTTATTTTATATAGCCCTTCGTACATCAGCTAATATCTCGAAGTGCTGTACAGAAACCCAGCCTAAAACCCCAAACAGCTAGTAATGCAGGTGTAGAAGCACGGTGGCTAGGAAAAACTCCCTAGAAAGGCCAAAACCTAGGAAGAAACCTAGAGAGGAACCAGGCTATGAGGGGTGGCCAGTCCTCTTCTGGCTGTGCCGGGTGGAGATTATAACAGAACCATGCCAAGATGTTCAAAAATGTTCCACCTTCCGGAGACATTTGAAACCCCACCTCTTTAAGGAATACCTGGGATAGGATAAAGTAATCCTTCTACCCCCCCCCAAAAAAAAAAAAAAAATAATAATAATAATAATTGTAAAGTGGTTATCCCACTGGCTATAGGGTGAATGCATCAATTTGTGAGTCGCTCTGGACTAGAGCGTCTGCTAAATGACGTAAATGTGCCCTTGAGCAAGGCACTTAACCCTAATTGCTCCTGTAAGTCGCTCTGGATAAGAGCGTCTGCTAAATGACTAAAATGTAAATGTAAATGTAAATTCTTAAATGGAAGAAGTTTGGAACCACCAAGACTCTTCCTTGAGCTGGCTGCCTGGCCAAACTGAGCAATCGGGGGAGAAGGGCCTTGGTCAGGGAGGTGACCAAGAACCCGAGAATGCCAAGAGTGTGCAAAGCTTTCTGGGGATATTCTGTCGAAATCGGTCCAGCTAGATGGGTTCTCAGTTCATCGCGCAGACAGAAGTAAATATCTCTCCGGGAAGCAGAAGGGCGGAGGTGTGTGTTTCATGATTAACGACTCATGGTGTAATTGTAGTAGCATACAGGAACTCATGTCCTTTTGTTCACCCAACCTAGAAAACCTCACAATCAAATGCAGACCGTATTATCTCCCAAGATAATTTTCTTCGGTTATAGTCACGGCGTGTATATCCCCCCTCAAGCCGATACCACGACGGCCCTCAAAGAACTGGAAACCACATATCCTCAGGCTGCATTTATTGTAGCCGGGGATTTTAACAAAGCAAATTTGAGGACTAGGCTGCTGAAGTTCTATCAACGTATTGACTGTTGTACTCGAGCTGCTAAAATCCTCGACCATTGTTATTCGAACTTCTGAGATGGTTATAGGCCCTCCTTCGGCAAATCTGACCACGACTCTATTTTGCTCCTCCCTTCCTACAGGCAGAAACTCAAACAGGAAGTACCCGTGCTAAGGACTATTCAACGCTTGTCTGACCAATCGGAATCCACGTTTCAAGATTGTTTTGATCACGCGGACTGGGATATGTTCCGGGTAGCTTGCCAAAATAATTTAGACAAATACACTGAAACAGTGACTGAGTTTATCAGGAAGTGTATAGGAGATGTTGTGCCCACTGTGAGTATTAAAACCTACCCTAACCAGAAACCGTGGATTGATGGCAGCATTCGCACAAAACTGAAAGCGCGAACCACCGCATTTAATCATGGCAAGGTGACTGGGAATATGGCAGAATACAAACAGTGTAGCTACTCACTCTGCAAGGCAATTACACTGGCAAAATATCATTATAGAGACAAAGTCGAGTCTCAATTCAACGGCTCAGACACGAGACGTATGTGGCAGGGTCTACAGACAATCACAGACTACAAAAGGAAAACCAGCCACGTCGCCGACACCGACGTCTTGCTTCCAGACAAGCTAAATACCTTCTTTGCCTGCTTTGAGGATAACACAGTGCCACCGACGTGGCCCACTACCAAGGACTGTGGGCTCTCCTTCTCCGTGGCCGACGTGAGTAAGACACTTAAGCCAGTACATGTCCAGGCCCATCTGAAGTTTGCTAGAGTGCATTTGGATGATCCAGAAGAGGATTGGGAGAATGTCATATGGTCAGATGAAACCAAAATATAACTTTTTGGTAAAAACTCAACTCGTCGTGTTTGGAGGACAAAGAATGCTGAGTTGCATCCAAAGAACACCATACCTACTGTGAAGCATGGGGGTGGAAACATCATGCTTTGGGGCTGTTTTTCTGCAAAGGGACCAGGACGACTGATCTGTGTAAAGGAAAGAATGAATGGGGCCATGTATCGTGAGATTTTGAGTGAAAACCTCCTTCCATCAGCAAGGGCATTGAAGATGAAACGTGGCTGGGTCTTTCAGCATGAAAATGATCCCAAACACACCGCCCGGGCAACGAAGGAGTGGTTTCGTAAGAAGCATTTCAAGGTCCTGGAGTGGCCTAGCCAGTCTCCAGATCTCAACCCCATAGAAAATCTTTGGAGGGAGTTGAAAGTCTGTGTTGCCCAGCTGACAGCCCCAAAACATCACTGCTCTAGAGGAGATCTGCATGGAGGAATGGGCCAAAATACCAGCAACAGTGTGTGAAAACCTTGTGAAGACTTACAGAAAACGTTTGACCTGTGTCATTGCCAACAAAGGGTATATAACAAAGTATTGAGAAACTTTTGTTATTGACCAAATACTTATTTTCCATCATAATTTGCAAATAAATTCATAAAAAATCCTACAATGTGATTTTCTGGATTTATTTTTCTCATTTTGTCTGTCATAGTTGACGTGTACCTATGATGAAAATTACAGGCCTCTCTCATCTCTTTAAGTGGGAGAACTTGCACAATTGGTGGCTGATTAAATACTTTTTACCCCCACTGTATATATTCTTAAATTCCCTTCCTTACTTAGATTTGTGTGTATTGGGAATATGTTGTGAAATTGTTAGATATTACTTGTTAGATATTACTGCACTGTCGGAGCTAGAAGCACAAGCATTTCGCTTCACCTGCAATAACATCTGCTAAACACATGTATGTGACAAATACGATTTGATTTGATTTGACACACACACACAATTCTGATCAAACTTGGTTCTCTTGAATATGGACGTACTATGAACATAATATCTGATGAACAGTGAAAGTGGAAAAGGTAAACAGCACAGGCAGTACTGGTGCACAAATATGAGGCAACATAATCAGTTGGTCAACAGACAGAAACTGTTGAGTCTTAACATGACATTAGATGGTTGAGGAGATGTGATGACTAGTAGAACTGGTTTGTTGGACTAAAGTCACAAAGTCCCATCTATCTTTTCTTGTTGTTATATATTGTTTTAAATAGGCTGTCTAAATACACTTGAAGGGACCATAATTGCTTCTCGTGCCATATAATATTAAAACAACGCAGACTATGGAGGATTTTACGCACATCCAAACTTTTCACAGTAGCTGGACAAAGATCCAATTTAATGAGAAAAGGAGAATGTCCACTCATTGTTATACTCCTCCTAAATATAATGCTTTATATACTGTACATATTGGAGCCATCTTACAGATCGCATTCATACTTCTCCAGAAGGTTTGTTGCATGTGACACGGACGTTCTCACCATAAAACCAGCAAAGTGAATCATTGTAATAAGTCTGGTTTTAATACATTACTATGAAAAACAAGCAATCTGTTCATTTTTTTCAACAACAGTAAATACAATGTATTCAGAAAGTATTCAGACCCCTTGACTTTTTCCACATTTTGTTACATTACAGCCTTATTTTAAAATGGATTAAATAAAACATGTTCCTCATCAATCTACACACAATACCCCATAATGACAAAGTGAAAACAGGTTTTTATTTTTTGGGAAAATGTATTAAAAATAAAAACAGAAATACCTTATTTACATAAGTATTCAGACCCTTTGCTATAACCTCAAAATTGAGCTCAGGTGCATCATGTTTCTATTGATCATCCTTGAGATGTTTATACAACTTGATTGGAGTCCACCTGTAGTAAATTTAATTGATTGGACATGATTTGGAAAGGCACACACCTGTCTATATAAGGTCCCACAGTTCACAGTGCAAAGATTAAGCCATGAGGTCGATTATGTAAATGGTATATTTCATTTATATATATATATATATTTTTTTTTTTAAATAAAAACGTTTTTTGCTTTGTCATTGTGGGGTATTAAGAACTGTTAAGTGTATATTGATGATTAAAAAAATCAATTTTAGAATAAGGCTGTAATGTAAAAAATTTGGAAAAAGTCAAGGGGTCTGAATACTTTCCAAATGCACTGTACATGTAAAATGTAATGATATCATATAATCCCCAGCCTAAAAAATGACAGGACGCATTGCTGTTGAACCAGACTTCATTATAGTAGGCCTAGTGTAAGGGTAACCTACGAAAGGCTTGGATTTATAAACTCTGGAACGGAAAACAATTGTTACAGGAAAATAACTTTTAAATATGAGGTTCACCGGTATTCACTGAAGTTGTCAAATCTTGTTTAATGATGGGCATGGACACATGTAGCCTACATCATGGAGACGGTTTTACGCACATTACATTTACATTTTACATTTTAGTCATTTAGCAGACGCTCTTATCCAGAGCAACTTACAGTTAGTGAATGCATACATGTTTTTTTTCATAGTTTAAATGAACCCACATCCCTGCCGGCCAAACCCTCCCCTACCTTGGTCTCCCGGTCACGGCCGGCTGCGACAGAGCCTGGACTCGAACCAGGATCTCTAGTGTCACAGCTAGCACTGCGATGCACATCCAAACCATAGCCTGCCTACAATACATAGATAAAAAGTACGGAAGAGTCTTAGGGCCAAGTGAAGAGAAGAAGAAAAATGTATTTTGAGAATAATGTTGAAATTACATTGTGTATAAAGTGGCAATATCTCGAGAAAAAAAGTGACAATATTTAGAGAATAAAGTGGCAATATTTAGAGAATACATTTGAAATTCTATTTAGAGAATAAAGTAAATTTTTTTAGAATAAAGGCGCAGTTATATTTCAAGATTAAGGTTGGGGATTTGCTTAAGTGCATGTTTCCCTGGCTCCCTGTTGCTGGGCGCCACCGTTGAAATGCCTGCGTTAGATGGCCTGATGAAACTACATGTATACTTTAGAAAAAGCTTTAGTAAGAAGGACCTTTTTTAAGTACTATAGTACCACCACCTTCGGCGTGATTTTTTTAACATGCAGTCTTCATATACAGGATCTTCATTTGAGACCGTTTTTATGTGGATTGTAATTCATATAATGTTTTGTAGGGGTTGATACATTTTTCGTAAGGGAAAATCAAGTCATAAATCTCTAAGTGGAAATTACAAACGTCAAAAGCCTTTTTAAGACTCAAATACACTACAAGTTTTAATTAAATGAATAACAAATTACCTGAAAACTGATCACATCACAGGATTAGCCATGGCTAGATTTCTTAGATTGTTGAGAAGAAAATGATGCTTGACTGAAACAAGAAAAAGCTTTTATTTGAATGACATACACGTGTGTGTTCATGATTGGTCTCTGACAGAGCCTGACTAATTGTGTGTTCATGATTGGCTTGTAATCCTAACCCTAGCCCTAACTGTAATCCTTTTAGCTAACCCTTCCCGTAACCCTTGTTATGGCAAATATCTGCCAGAATCAAGAAGAACTGTTAAGAGATGTACTTCTTTATTACAAGCTGCAGCAGGGGGAGACATACTCCAGACACAGCTAGAGTTGGACTCAATAAACCTTTGTTCACACACCATAGTTATAGGGATTGTCTCTATCTCTTGCAGAAACTATTTGTGTTCCCACAGCACCTGCTCTCAGTCAAACACACAATATTCTGGGCTGTACTGCCAAATGCCTGATTCTGCCTAAAAGATAGTGTTTCACAAACACTCCCTACATCTTGTTATCTCATGGTTCTGCAAAGCTGGTTACCATCAACTTACCAAACACAGGCATTTTACTATTCAGCAACAATTCCTTCACTGTTTACATAAATAATTAACATAGCATGAATATATGATTCAACATAAGCAAATAATAAATATTCCCCTCAACACCCTAACCTTAACACTTTTAGCTAACCCTTCCTCTAACCTTAACTCCTAACCCATAGCCTAGCTTAACGTCAGCCAGCTAGCTACCAGTTAGCCACCTAGCTAGAATTTGTAACACGTTTAGCAAATTCGTAACATATACTATGTTTGGCAAATTCATAATATATTGTACGTTTTGCAAATTTGTAACATATAATATGAATTGTAATTCGTAACATATCATACAAAATGGGTGATGGACATCCCAAAAATGTATCGGATTTACCTACAGAATAATACGAAATGCTCTGAGACCAGGTTGTGTAACTGGGACTTTCCTTGAGTTTGGTATCTCCCTCCATCCAATTTCAAGCAGGTTAAATCATGGCGGTCATAAACTACACCTGATCACTGCCTCCTCTGTGCGCCTTCCTTAACCCATTGGATGTCCCACCAAGTTGACTACTTCAAAAGGGTGATAGGCCTCAATTGTGCTGCCCATGCTAAAACAGGTTTAGTGGCAAGTGTGCCCTCAATCCATCTATATGTGTCAACCTTCCTTTAAAAGATTGATTAGAATACAATGCATAGATGTCATATGATCACACCGGTACACGTGACCTGTTCCTCCAACAGGATTTATTCTACCCCTCCTGGTAACGTGAATTTTCTATGCTTAGTTTGTCAATGAATATCCACAAACTATTTATTCTTCTCTTTCCTAATGTGAGATTCGGCACGCACTTTCTCCATCAGACAGAAGCTTCAAACGACCTCAAATATATTTCCTTTCCTTACAGAAAGGCTATTTACTTGCAGGATTTCTTATTATTCTCACTCACACAGATGAGCAGCCACTTGTGCCTAAATGAATCAAACAGTTGAATGACTCACAGCCGCCCAAGCAAACCATTCACCCACACAAGATGAGCAGCCCTACTCTATTTATCACTTTCTCTATATTCTGAAGCCCTTGTGGCTATTTAACCCGTTCACCTACTCAGGATGACCTAACTTTTTTACCTAATCGACCCTGTCTAACTTTGGCATCACCACAACACAGGATGATGCCCCACCTACCCGAGCAGACCTCTAACAATGAATTCCTCATTAGAGCGGTAACCGTAGGTTCCAAATTTAGCTAGCCACCTGCCCGTTCAGTCCTCTGGAGCGCTAATTTTAGCTCTCCAAAGCGGTATCCACAGGATTTCTATTTATTTAGCCCCCTAGGTGATACACTTCCCCCACACACCTGGACCTTCTACTACGCTTTCCTAAGCGACCTGTAAATTCGGCCCTCTTTCTCTGATACACTTCCACGACACAGAGAAAGAGCGTTATTGTACAGGATTTCGCCTACCTAAGCAGTCCTCAAGACGATTCACTTCCACTACACATCTAGAGCGGTATCTGTACGTCTTTTTAACACGTTATTGTCTGATCGCTCAACCAGCTAGACAGCCGCCCGTGCCGAAATGACCCAGACAGAGCGATCAGCAAGATGAATCAAATGAGTCGACTGAATCGAACAGACGGAACGAACAAATGAATCATATGATTTGAACAAACGGTTCAGACGAACAACAGAGTGACATCGACATGTATTCTTAAATCCAAAAGCTCCAGTCTCTAATTTTCAGGTTCTTAAATTTGGAGAGACCTACTTGGGATTCTGCTGCTGAGGCCGGGCCCCAGATCGAACCATACAACTTTATACTATATAAGTAAGAACTTGGCTTACCTATTAAATGCGGCCGCTTTTGTTTGTATGGTCCGTCCAAGCCATTTCATAACTGCAGATGTACACCGTCTCTGACCCCTGTTATCAACTCCTGGCAAAGCTCGCCAAATATGTCGTAGAAATATTTAACTCTAAAATATCTCACAAGAATCTGGAGCCTGTGAATCCAAGAATTAGACTTTTATTATCTAATAACGAAAGCCGAGCAGTTCCATGAAACGGCTGTCTCTCTCTGGCTTAGACATCCCTTTTTTAAACCCACACAAATGCACAAACATGCGTACATGGCATATACAGTTACCCCCTTATGGCAAATTCCTAACTTATTTTAGTTCTACACCACCCTTCTTTTTCAACGTCCAGCTGTCACACAATGTCCTCTCCAAAAGGTAATGAATGCTTTTTTTCTATATGAAGCCTCTCATTCTATCATTCTATTGGCTGCGTGGCTTAGGCCCCTTCTTAAAAAAGAACTACGGTAATGCATACAATGTGTCCATAATAAGCCCATGGGCCACAGTTTGAGAGCCCCTGTGACAGAGCATATACATTCATTTAAACATAGTCATGTTTATTACAAATATTATTATTTTACCTTTGACCTCTCCCTATATTTGCCTTAATGATACATAAAATAATACCATAAAGGCCATCAGACTGTTAAATAGCCATACATTTACATTACATTTTAGTCATTTAGCAGACGCTCTTATCCAGAGCGACTTACATGAGCAATTAGGGTTAAGTGCCTTGATCAAGGGCACATTTACGTCATTTAGCAGACGCTCTTAACCAGAGCGACTCACAAATTGGTGCATTCACCCTATAGGCAGTGGGATAACCACTTTACAAATTTTTTTTGGGGGGGTAGAAGGATTACTTTATCCTATCCCAGGTATTCCTTAAAGAGGTGGGGTTTCAAATGTCTCCGGAAGGTGGTGAGTGACTCCGCTGTCCTGGCGTCGTGAGGGGAGCTTGTTCCACCATTGGGGTGCCAGAGCAGCGAACAGTTTTGACTGGGCTGAGCTGAGAACTATGCTTCCGCAGAGGAAGGGGAGCCAGCAGGCCAGAGGTGGATGAACGCAATGCCCTCGTTTGGGTGTAGGGACTGATCAAAGCCCGAAGGTACAGAGGTGCCGTTCCCCTCACTGCTCCATAGGCAAGCACCATGGTCTTGTAGCGGATGCGAGCTTCAACTGGAAGCCAGTGGAGTGTGTGGAGGAGGGGGTGACGTGAGAAAACTTGGGAAGGTTGAACACCAGACGGGCTGCGGCATTCTGGATGAGTTGTAGGGGGTTTAATGGCACAGGCAGGGAGGCCAGCCAACAGCGAGTTGCAGTAGTCCAGACGGGAGATGACAAGTGCCTGGATTAGGACCTGAGCCGCTTCCTGTGTAAGGCAGGGTCGTACTCTCCGAATGTTGTAGAGCATGAACCTGCAGGAGCGGGTCACCGCCTTGATGTTGCAGCGGAGAACGACAGGGTGTTGTCCAGGGTCACGCCAAGGCTCTTCGCACTCTGGGAGGAGGACACAACGGAGTTGTCAACCGTGATGGCGAGATCATGGAACGGGGCAGTCCTTCCCTGGGAGGAAGAGCAGCTCCGTCTTGCCAGGGTTCAGCTTGAGGTGGTGATCCGTCATCCATACTGATATGTCTGCCAGACATGCAGAGATGCGATTCGCCACCTGGTTATCAGAAGGGGAAAGGAGAAGATTAGTTGTGTATCGTCAGCGTAGCAATGATAGGAGAGGCCATGTGAGGATATGACAGAGCCAAGTGACTTGGTGTATAGGGGAGAAAGGAGAGGGGGCCTAGAACTGAGCCCTGGGGGACACCAGTGGTGAGAGCACGTGGTGCAGAGACAGCTTCTCGCCAAGCCACTTGGTAGGAGCGACCGGTCAGGTAGGACGCAATCCAGGAGTGAGCCGCACCGGGAGATGCCCAGCTCGGAGAGGGTGGAGAGGAGGATCTGATGGTTCACAGTATCAAAGGCAGCAGACAGGTCTAGAAGGACAAGAGCAGAGGAGAGAGAGTTAGCTTTAGCAGTGCGGAGAGCCTCCGTGACACAGAGAAGAGCAGTCTCAGTTGAATGACCAGTCCTGAAACCTGACTGGTTTGGATCAAGAAGGTCATTCTGAGAGAGATAGCAAGAGAGTTGGCTAAAGACGGCACGCTCAATAGTTTTGGAAAGTAAAGAAAGAAGGGATACTGGTCTGTAGTTGTTGACATCAGTGGGATCGAGTGTTGGTTTTTTTGAGAAGGGGGAGCAACTCTCGCTCTCTTGAAGACGGAAGGGACATGGCCAGCGGTCAAGGATGAGTTGATCAGCGGAGGTGAGGTAGGGGAGAAGGTCACCGGAGATGGTCTGGAGAAGAGAGGAGGGGATGGGGTCAAGCGGGCAGGTTGTTGGGCGGCCTGCAGTCACAAGTCGCAGGATTTTATCTGGAGAGAGAGGGGAGAAAGAAGTCAAAGCATAGGGTAGGGCAGTGTGAGTAGGACCAGCAGTGTCATTAGACTTAACAAACGAGGATCGGATGTCGAACCTTCTTTTCAAAGTGGTTGACGGGTCATCCACAGAGAGAGAGGAGGGGGGAGGATTCAGCAGGGAGGAAAATGGCAAAGAGCTTCCTAGGGTTAGAGGCAGATGCTTGGAATTTAGAGTGGTAGAAAGTGGCCTTAGCAGCAGAAACAGATGAAGAAAATGTAGAGAGGAGGGAGGGAAAAGATGCCAGGTCGGCAGGGAGTTTAGTTTTCTTCCATTTCCGCCTCCGCTGCCCGGAGCTCTGTTCTGTGAGCTCGCAATGAGTCATCAAGCCACGGAGCTGGGAGGGGAGGACCGAGCCGCCCGGGAGGATAGGGGACACAGAGAGTCAAAGGATGCAGAAAGGGAGGAGAGGAGGGTTGAGGAGGCAGAATCAGGAGATTGGAGGGAGAAGGATTGAGCAGAGGGAAGAGATGATAGGATGGAAGAGGAGAGAGTAGTGGGAGAGAGAGAGCGAAGGTTGCGGCGGCGCATTACCATCTGTGTAGGGGCAGAGTGAGTAGTGTGGGAGGAGAGCGAGAGAGAAAAGGGAAACAAAGTAGTGGTCGGAGACATGGAGGGAGGTTGCAGTGAGATTAGTAGAAGAGCAGCATCTAGTAAAGATGAGGTCAAGCGTATTGCCTGCCTTGTGAGTAGGGGGAACGGTGAGAGGGTGAGGTCAAAAGAGGAGAGGAGTGGAAAGAAGGAGGCAGAGAGAAATTAGTCAAATGTGGACATAGGGAGGTTGAAATCCCCCAAAACTGTGAGGGGTGAGCCATCCTCAGGAAAGGAACTTATCAAGGCGTCAAGCTCATTGATGAACTCTCCAAGGGAACCTGGAGGGCGATAGATGACAAGGATATTAAGCTTAAATGGGCTAGTGACTGTGACAGCATGGAATTCAAATGAGGAGATAGACAGATGGGTTAGGGGAAAAATTGAGAATGTCCACTTGGGAGAGATGAGGATTCCTGTGCCACCACCCCTCTGACCAGATGCTCTCGGGCAGCGAGAACACATGGTCAGACGAGGAGAGAGCAGTAGGAGTAGAGTGTTTTCAGTGGTAATCCATGTTTCCCGTCAGCGCCAGGAAGTCGAGGGACTGGAGATTAGCATAGGCTGGGATGAAGTCAGCTTTGTTGGCAGCAGAACGGCAGTTCCAGAGGCTGCCTGAGACCTGGAACTCCAGGTGTGGGGGTGCGTACAGGGACCACCAGGTTAGAGAGGCAGCAGCCACGCGGTGTGGGGGCGTTTGTGTAGCCTGTGCAGAGAGGAGAGAACAGGGATAGGCAGAGGCATAGTTGACAGGCTGTAGCAATGGCTACAATAATGCAGAGGAGATCGGAATGAAATGAACTAAACATCTGGGAGAGTAGAGAGCAGGGCCTCCTCACCAAAAACTTCTACCTCAGAAACTATAATTGTTTCACTGAACCACCCGAACAAAAACTCTACCAACTTCCACCTTTAGAAATCAGAATTGTTGTGAACCACAGCGGTTCAATGTTTAAAGGAATAGACTCAACCCACTTTATTCAGCTAGCTAACTATGACACCATAGCTAACTAGCATGCTAGCATCCAATAACACACAGTTTAGCACCAACACTTGGTCACAACAAACCACCAATAGTGTGTTAACACACTAAGCAGATAATTCGTGTCCCAGCAATAATTAAACGTTGGCTATGTAGCACAAATATATTGTATTTAGCTACTACAGTACAGTTAGCTGGTCGTGTTGGCTAGCTAGCAATGGCCACTGTGTTGACCTTGTTTGAAGAACGGCTAATTAGCTAGCTTCGTGCAACCCCCGGCACCGTGCAAGTTCTCCCACTTAAAAAGATGAGAGAGGCCTGTAATTTTCATCATAGGTACACGTCAACTATGAC
Source organism: Coregonus clupeaformis (assembly GCF_020615455.1). NCBI lineage: Eukaryota > Metazoa > Chordata > Actinopteri > Salmoniformes > Salmonidae > Coregonus > Coregonus clupeaformis. The sequence goes on along the minus strand of NW_025535640.1, from coordinate 35,919 downwards.
AGACAAAATGAGAAGAAAAAAATCCAGAAAATCACATTGTAGGATTTTTTATGAATTTATTTGCAAATTATGGTGGAAAATAAGTATTTGGTCAATAACAAAAGTTTCTCAATACTTTGTTATATACCCTTTGTTGGCAAGGACACAGGTCAAAAGTTTTCTGTAAGTCTTCACAAGGTTTTCACACACTGTTGCTGGTATTTTGGCCCATTCCTCCATGCAAATCTCCTCTAGAGCAGTGATGTTTTGGCGCTTGTCGCTGGGCAACACAGACTTTCAACTCCCTCCAAAGATTTTCTATGGGGGTTGAGATCTGGAGACTGGCTAGGCCACTCCAGGACCTTGAAATGCTTCTTACAAAGCCACTCCTTCGTTCCGGGCGGTGTGTTTGGGATCATTGTCATGCTGAAAGACCCAGCCACGTTTCATCTTCAATGCCCTTGCTGATGGAAGGAGGTTTTCACCAAAATCTCACTACATTGCCCCATTCATTCTTTCCTTTACACGGATCAGTCGTCCTGGTCCCTTTTACAGAAAAACAGCCCCAAAGCATGATGTTTCCACCCCCATGCTTCACAATAGGTATGGTGTTCTTTGGATGCAACTCAGCATTCTTTGTCCTCCAAACACGACGAGTTGAGTTTTTACCAAAAAGTTATATTTTGGTTTCATCTGACCATATGACATTCTCCCAATCCTCTTCTGGATCATCCAAATGCACTCTAGCAAACTTCAGACGGGCCTGGACATGTACTGGCTTAAGCAGGGGGACACGTCTGGCACTGCAGGATTTGAGTCCCTGGCGGAGTAGTTGTGTTACTGATGGTAGGCTTTGTTACTTTTGTCCCAGCTCTCTGCAGGTCATTCACTAGGTCCCCCGGTGTGGTTCTGGGATTTTTGCTCACCGTTCTTAGTGATCATTTTGACTCCCACGGGTGAGATCTTGCGTGGAGCCCCAGATCGAGGGAGATGATCAGTGGTCTTGTATGACTTCCATTTCCTAATAATTGCTCCCACAGTTGATTTCTTCAAACCAAGCTGTTTACCTATTGCAGATTCAGTCTTCCCAGCCTGGTGCAGGTCTACAATTTTGTTTCTGGTGTCCTTTGACAGCTCTTTGGTCTTGGCCATAGTGGAGTTTGGAGTGTGACTGTTTGAGGTTGTGGACAGGTGTCTTTTATACTGATAACAAGTTCAAACAGGTGCCATTAATACAGGTAACGAGTGGAGGACACAGGAGCCTCTTAAAGAAGAAGTTACAGGTCTGTGAGAGCCAGAAATCTTGCTTGTTTGTAGGTGACCAAATACTTATTTTCCACCATAATTTGCAAATAAATTCATAAAAAATCCTACAATGTGATTTTCTGGATTTTTTTTCCTCAATTTGTCTGTCATAGTTGACGTGTACCTATGATGAAAATTACAGGCCTCTCTCATCTTTTTAAGTGGGAGAACTTGCACAATTGGTGGCTGACTAAATACTTTTTTCCCCCACTGTATATGTTGTGAAATTGTTAGATATTACTTGTTAGATATTACTGCACTGTCGGAGCTAGAAGCACAAGCATTTTGCTTCACCTGCAATAACATCTGCTAAACACATGTATGTGACAAATACGATTTGATTTGATTTGACACACACACAATTCTGATCAAACTTGGTTCTCTTGAATATGGACGTACTATGAACATAATATCTGATGAACAGTGAAAGTGGAAAAGGTAAACAGCACATAATCAGTTGGTCAGCAGACAGAAACTGTTGAGTCTTAACATGACATTAGATGGTTGAGGAGATGTGATGACTAGTAGAACTGGTTTGTTAGACTTAAGTCACAAAGTCCCATCTATCTTTTCTTCTATTGTTTTTATGTTGGTGTTTTATTTTTTCACAATCAAAGTTTAGACCTTCCTAAAAAACAGGGCAACACTGGCAAGAGAAGAAACCTTGAGAGGAAACGGTGCAGTGTAGTTAATTAAAGACAACACCTCAAACTTAATTTACTCAAAATACAAAATCGTCAGGAAAGTGAGGTTGGGGTTTGTTTAAACCCATTTGGGTGTTTGTGTGCAACATGCACCAATAACACAATGAGAACATGGGTCAAATAACTACCTCAGTGGAAAAGTATGTGAAGGTCTTTGTCTCAACAAGCACAGTGAAGTCAAAACTATCTCAGTAACCATTTATTTGGCATCGGATCAGTTTCTCTTTTCCCAAACGCTGATTCTCACACGAGAGGGAACAGCTGACTCTGGTCTACTTAGTGTCCCCTCCCCGCTCGCTCCACCCACCCCGCCCGACCATAAAAAATGTGCCAGTGAGATGTCTCGCCCTGGGGCACCCACTCTGCGGGGCTGGGGCAAAAGGTAGACCAGAGTGGCCCTACCCGGATTAGAAACATATGAGGGAGTGGGGTGTCTCGCTTTCTCTACTGTCGTTGCTGTAACTTTCCACCTGCCTACGATTTCCTGAAAATCATGTGACTTCTTGTAAATCCCCATGTCATAAGGTGAAACAAAACAGAGGTTCTGTATGTAGAAGACAAGACTGTTTCAGACAGTAACACTGTTTTTGTTTTAATATTTCATTCTGTGAAATTCATAGTCACTAACTTCTGTATTTGTGTTGAATCTGCAATGCAACATGGAAATCCCTGAACAAAGTATCATTTTAGGAATAGCCTACTACAGAGGTATGAGGGTGAAATTAATGAAGCATCAAGTGAAGAGTTTATTCCCAAAACGCTATATCCACCAATTTTTCATTCGAATTTCTTCATCACAAATGAATGGTTATGGTACCTTTATGTGTGTGTAAAATATTGCTGTCTTCAGCTTTTTTATTCATAGATTTTAGATTTTACAGTTGGTTTGGTTCCGAAATGCTATATCCATTGTTTAACTGCAGTGGAATGTTTGTATCCTGTATATTTAACATATTCATTCAACACATCATAAATCTAGCGTCAGGCTATTTAGTGTTTGGTTAGAGTTGGGCCTCGTCCCAAATGGCACCCAATTCCCTCTGGTTTTGACCAGAGCCGAGATCTCATATTACTGTATTGATAAATGTTTTAATATACATGTATATCTTTTTAAATATTGATGTCACAAATATAATTTGTACAGTTCTTTATTATAAATGTAATTTTGTCACATTTGACTGTTTAAAACCTTGCAGTGCTACTTTTTTCTCTGAGAGTGAGGCGGCTATATCTCATTTTGCAACTAAGTGATGGTTTCATTTTAGAGACAAACATTCTAGTGATAGGTTTCAAACAAATGACCTGTCTGTCATTTAACAACCCCATGCCATGATTAGATGGGGGATAAACACTCATCTCTTTCATAAGTTCTTGAATGGTGCAATATGCAGAAATCGCTCTGCCATTTTCCTGGTTGCTGAAATTCTAATAGTTCACCTAATTTCAGTTTATATGACAAAACAATAAATGTATAGAATCATTGTCCCATCTAAACCGCTGTGTAACAATATAATTGACGTCATAGATGCAAAAACAAAACTTAATAACAGGAAGCATAAAAATACCGCACATAGAGAACAGATCTGTCGCTTCTTAGACTTGTTTTCAATGAGAATGACAGAACTAACACTTACACTTCTATGTGAATTTTGTCCAAAAGGTTACATACAGTGCCTTGCAAAAGTATTCATCCCCCTTGGCGATTTTCCTATTTTGTTGCATTACAACCTGTAATTTAAATGGATTTTTATTTGGATTTCATGTAATGGACATACACAAAATAGTCCAAATTGGTGAAGTGAAAGGAAAAAAATTACTTGTTTAAAAAAATTATACAAAATAAATAACGAAAAAGTGATGCGTGCATATGTATTCACCCCCTTTGCCATGAAACCTCTAAATAAGATCTGCTGCAACCAATTACCTTCAGAAGTCACATAATTAGTTAAATAAAGTCCACCTGTGTGCAATCTAAGTGTCACATGAACTCAGTATATATACACCTGTTCTGAAAGGCCCCAGAGTCTGCAACACCACTAAGCAAGGGGCACCACCAAGCAAGTGACACCATGAAAATCCAAGATGGCGTAGCAGTGCGGTCGTGTTTTCTGTAGTGTCCTTGTGTAAATAGCCATTTTTTTTGTTTTTTGTCTGTTTTGTATTTATTTCTCAATTTTACTTTTCATTCTTTAACTAAATATACTTTCCTGCAACCCGCCTCACCCAACGTGGAAAGGATTCTATTATTTCTTTATAACTTTTATCAAGAACCTTAAGCTGAAACTAGTCTAGCTGCAACCGAATGGCTGTGGTAGCCAGCTAGCTAGCTACTTGCTATTAGCCACCGTTAGCGTCTTCACCATTGTCCGTGGCCTGCACTACCCACCAGCCAGCATTAGCTCTAGCCTGGACAAATTGTCGGCCAGTCTGCACAGCGTGCTATCGACCCAGAGCTTATCGGATTTTCTGCCGGAATCACTGGACCCTAGCGCCGGATCATCGCAACTAGCTAGCTGCAACCGAATGGCTGTTGTCGTTGGCTAATTAACATTGCCCCTTAGCAAGCACCAGTTAGCCTTGAGCTAGCCTCGAGCCAGGCCCATCTCCCAGCTATCTACCTCTCTGTCAACAGGACGGGACCTCCTAGTGTTGACACGGAGCCCCGCCGATCCAACACGACTGGTCTGCCGACAAAATCGTCTGATGTGGTTTCAACAGGCTTCCCGTTACGACGTCGACAACGAAGATCCATCTGCTAGCCCTGGCCCGCTAGCACACGGAAGCCGTGGTCTCTTGCTCGCCAGTGCTGTAGCAGCAACCAAACTACCTCTGAACTCTCCTATTGCTGTTCACCGGACTTTATGATAACTCAGCTATACAGCTGATTTAATTTTAATTTTATTTCACCTTTATTTAACCAGGTTAGCCAGTTGAGAACAAGTTCTCATTTACAACTGCGACCTGGCCAAGATAAAGCAAATCAGTGCGATAAAAACAACAACACAGAGTTACATATGGGGTAAAACAAAACATAAAGTCAAAAATACAATAGAAAAGATATATACAATGGGGGAAAAAAGTATTTAGTCAGCCACCAATTGTGCAAGTTCTCCCACTTACAAATATGAGAGAGGCCTGTAATTTTCATCATATGTACACGTCAACTATGACAGACAAAATTAGAATTTTTTTTCCAGAAAATCACATTGTAGGATTTTTTATGAATTTATTTGCAAATTATGGTGGAAAATAAGTATTTGGTCAATAACAAAAGTTTCTCAATACTTTATTATATACCCTTTGTTGGCAATGACACAGGTCAAACGTTTTCTGTAAGTCTTCACAAGGTTTTCACACACTGTTGCTGGTATTTTGGCCCATTCCTCCATGCAGATCTCCTCTAGAGCAGTGATGTTTTGGGGCTGTCGCTGGGCAACACGGACTTTCAACTCCCTCCAAAGATTTTCTATGGAGTTGAGATCTGGAGACTGGCTAGGCCACTCCAGGACCTTGAAATGCTTCTTACTCCTTCGTTGCCCGGGCGGTGTGTTTGGGATCATTGTCATGCTGAAAGACCCAGCCACGTTTCATCTTCAATGCCCTTGCTGATGGAAGGAGGTTTTCACTCAAAATCTCACGATACATGGCCCCATTCATTCTTTCCTTTACACGGATCAGTCGTCCTGGTCCCTTTGCAGAAAAACATGCCCCAAAGCATGATGTTTCCACCCCCATGCTTCACAGTAGGTATGGTGTTCTTTGGATGCAACTCAGCATTCTTTGTCCTCCAAACACAACGAGTTGAGTTTTTACCAAAAAAGTTATATTTTGGTTTCATCTGACCATATGACATTCTCCCCAATCCTCTTCTGGATCATCCAAATGCACTCTAGCAAACTTCAGACGGGCCTGGACATGTACTGGCTTAAGCAGGGGGACACGTCTGGCACTGCAGGATTTGAGTCCCTGGCGGCGTAGTGTGTTACTGTAGATGGTAGGCTTTGTTACTTTTGTCCCAGCTCTCTGCAGGTCATTCACTAGGTCCCCCTGTGTGGTTCTGGGATTTTTGCTCACCGTTCTTGTGATCATTTTGACCCCACGGGGTGAGATCTTGCGTGGAGCCCCAGATCGAGGGAGATTATCAGTGGTCTTGTATGTCTTCCATTTCCTAATAATTGCTCCCACAGTTGATTTCTTCAAACCAAGCTGCTTACCTATTGCAGATTCAGTCTTCCCAGCCTGGTGCAGGTCTACAATTTTGTTTCTGGTGTCCTTTGACAGCTCTTTGGTCTTGGCCATAGTGGAGTTTGGAGTGTGACTGTTTGAGGTTGTGGACAGGTGTATTTTATACTGATAACAAGTTCAAACAGGTGCCATTAATACAGGTAACGAGTGGAGGACAGAGGAGCCTCTTAAAGAAGAAGTTACAGGTCTGTGAAAGCCAGAAATCTTGCTTGTTTGTAGGTGACCAAATACTTATTTTCCACCATAATTTGCAAATAAATTCATAAAAAATCCTACAATATGATTTTCTGGAAAAAAAATCTCAATTTGTCTGTCATAGTTGATGTGTACCTATGATGAAAATTACAGGCCTCTCTCATCTTTTTAAGTGGGAGAACTTGCACAATTGGTGGCTGACTAAATACTTTTTTCCCCCACTGTACTTCCCACCATTGTGACCTGGACTCTCTTGTTGGCTGGCCCTCACTACATATTCGTCGCCAAACCCACTGGCTCCAGGTCATCTATAAATCACTGCTAGGCAAATCCCCGTCTTATCTTAGCTCACTGGTCACCATAGCAACACCCACCCGTAGTCTGCGCTCCAGCAGGTATATCTCACTGGTCATCCCCAAAGCCACCACCTCCTTTGGCCGCCTTTCCTTCCAGTTCTCTGCTGCCAATGACTGGAACGAACTGCAAAAATCTCTGAAGCTGGAGACTCTTATCTCCCTCACTAACTTTAAGCGTCAGTTGTCAGAGCAGCTTACCGATCACTGCACCTGTACACAGCCATTCTGAAATTAGCCCACCCAACTACCTCATCCCCATATTGTTATTTATTTTGCTAATTTGCACCCCAGTATCTCTATTTGCACATCATCTTTTGCACATCTATCATTCCAGTGTTAATATGAAATTGTAACTATTTTGCACTATGGCCTATTTATTGTCTTACCTCCATAACTTACTACATTCGCACACACTGTATATATATTTTCTGTTGTATTTTTGACTTTATGTTTTGTTTACCCCATATGTAACTCTGTGTTGTTTTTATCGCACTGCTTTGCTTTATCTTGGCCAGGTCGCAGTTGTAAATGAGAACTTGTTCTCAACTGCCTTACCTGGTTAAATAAAGGTGAACAATTTTTTTTTTTAAGCTTTAGCCCCTCCAATCTCTTTAAGGGTTCTGTCCTAACAACAGTGTCAAGCACCCAAGCTAACTGGCTAACGTGGGCTAGCTTGCTAGCTACTTCCAGACACAAATGAGAGAACAGCTCACTGACCATTTTACTCGTCCTAGCAGAGCTGGTTAGGCTGTTTTTATATTATCCAGAGCGTTGGCGACTGCAACTGTCCTGCTGGCAACAATTTATGCTTTTTTGCCAACGGTTACTGACACTGGCCATATTCAATGGGTCTTGAGCGTTCGTAAATTCAGTAGTTATTCTGCGCTCTGGCACCCTCAGATGAGAATGCTCTGAAATCAGAGTAGAAAGCCATAGCGAATTTACCAGCTACGTCTATCAACAGTTGTCGCAGTGACATTCTATTGATATGGATACTTGTGGAGTCTTTTGTTAAGACATGTAGCTAGCTAGCTAAACAATGACCCACAATATATGGAATCATGTAATAACCAGAAAAGTGTTAAATAAATCAAAATATATTTTATATTTGAGATTCTTCAAAGAGCCACCCTTTCCACTCTTGGCATTCCCTCAACCAGATTCACCTGGAATGCTTTTCCAACAGTCTTGAAGGAGTTCCTACATATGCTGAGCATTTGTTGGCTGCTTTTCCTTCACTCTGCTGTCCGACTCATTCCAAACCATCTCAATTGGGTTGAGGTCGTGTGATTGTGGAGGCCACGTCATCTGATGCAGCACTCCATCACTCTCCTTCTTGGTAAAATAGCCCTTACACAGCCTGGAGGTGTGTTGGGTCATTGTCCTGTTGAAAAACAAATGATAGTCCCACTAAGCCCAAACCAGATGGGATGGCGTATCGCTGCAGAATGCTGTGGTAGCAATGTTGGTTAAGTGTGCCTTGAATTCTAAATACATCACAGACAGTGTCACCAGCAAAGCACCCCCACACCAGAACACCTCCTCCTCCATGCTTTACGGTGGGAACTACACATGCAGACATCATCCATTCACACACACCGATTCTCACAAAGACACGGCGGTTGGAACCATAAATCTCAAATTTAGACTCCTGACCAAAGCACACATTTCCACACAGTCCCGTCTGAACAGTTGATGTTGAGATGTGTCTGTGACTTGAACTCTGTGAAGCATTTATTTGAGCTGCAATTTCTGAGGCTGGTAACTCTAATGAACTTATTTACATTTACATTTTAGTCATTTAGCAGACGCTCTTATCCAGAGCGACTTACAGTTAGTGAATGCATACATTATAATTTTTTTATTTTTTATTATATATATTTTTTTTTTCAACCCCCTGTGGGAATCGAACCCACAACCCTGGCGTTGCAAACGCCATGCTCTACCAACTGAGCTACATCCCTGCCGGCCATTCCCCCCCCTACCCTGGACGACGCTGGGCCAATTGTGCGCCGCCCCATGGGTCTCCCGGTCGCGGCCAGCTACGACAGAGCCTGGATTCGAACCAGGATCTCTAGTGGCACAGCTAGCACTGCGATGCAGTGCCTTAGACCACTGCGCCACTCGGGATATCAAACTTATCCTGTGCAGCAGAGGTAACTCTGGGTCTTCCATTCCTGTGGCGGTCATGAGAGCCAGTTTCATCATAGCGCTTGATGGTTTTTGCGACTACACTTGAAGACACGTTCAAAGTTCTTGAAATGTTCCGTATAGACTGACCTTCATGTCTTAAAGTAATGATGGATTGTCGTCTGCTAAATGACGTAAATGTAAATGTTTCTCTTTGCTTATTTGAGCTGTTCTTGCCATAATATGGACTTGGTATTTTACCAAATAGGGCTATCTTCTGTATATTTACTTTTAAGAAGGCACACCTGTTAATTGAAATGCATTCCAGGTGACTACCTCATGAAGCTGGTTGAGAGAATGCCAAGAGTGTGCAAAGCTGTCATCAAGGCAAAGGGCGGATACTTTGAAGAATCTCAAATATAAAATATATTTTGATTTGTTTAACACTTTTTTGGTTACTACATGATGCCATATGTGTTATTTCATACTTTTGATGTCTTCGCTATTATTGTACAATGTAGAAAATAAGAAAAATTAAGAAAAACCCTTGAATGAGTACGTTTGACAAAATTTTGACTGGTACTATATATGTATGGTGCATCTCTATGAGTAGGACCCAAGACATAGAACATAAACAATATATATATATGTTAGCTCATCACTAAGCTAAGGACCCTGCGACTAAATACCTGCCTCTGCAACTGGATCCTGGCCTTCCTGACGGGCCGCCCCCAAGTGGTAAGGGTTGGTAACAACACTGCCACGCTGATCCTCAACACGGGGGACCCTCAGGGGTGCGTTCTCAGTCCCCTCCTGTACTCCCTGTTAACCCATGGCTGCATGGCCAGGCACGACTCCAACACCATCATTAAGTTTGCAGACGACACAACAGTGGTAGGTCTGATCACCAACAATGATGAGACAGCCTATAAGGAGGAGGTCAGAGACCTGGCCGTGTGGTGCCAGGATAACAACCTCTCCCTCAACGTAATCAAGAAAAAGGAGATGTTTGTGGACTACAGGAAAAGGAGGACCAAGCACGTCCCCATTCTCATCGACAGGGCTGTTATAGTGCAGGTTGAGAGCTTCAAGTTACTTGGTGTCCACATCACCAACAAACTATCATGGTCCAAACACACCAAGACAGTCGTGAAGAGGGCACAACAAAGCCTATTCCCCCTCAGGAGACTGAAAAGATTTTGCATGGGTCCTCAGATCCTCAAAGAGTTCTACAGCTGCACCATCGAGATCATCCTGACTGGTTGCATCGCTGCCTGGTATGGCAACTGCTCGCCTCCGACCGCACGGCACTACAGAGGGTAGTGGGGCCAACCTTCCTGCCAACCAGGACCTCTATTCCAGGCGGTGTCAGAGGAAGGCCCTAAAAATTGTCAAAGACTCCAGCCACCCTAGTCATAGACTTTTCTCTCTGCTACCGCACGGCAAGGGGTACCAGAGCACCAAGTCTAGGTCCAAAAGGCTTCTTAACAGCTTCTACCCCTAAGCCATAACACTCCTGAAAAGCGAATCAAATGTTTACCCGGACTATTTGCATTGTACCCCCACCCACCCCCTCTTTTACGCTGCTGCTACTCTCTGTTTATTATCTATGCTTAGTCACCTCTCCCTACATGTACATATTAATTAATTAATTAATTAATTACCTCGACTAACCTTTAACCTTTTTTTTTTACTGATCATTTTTTTACTGAACACATAGTTTTCTTAAAAATGCATTGTTGGTTAAGGGTTTGTACGTAAGCATTTCACTGTAAGGTCTACACCTGCTGTATTCGGCACATGTGACAAATACATTTTGTTTTGATATATGGTTTATCTCTATGAGTAGGACCCTGTCATGAGGCACCTATACAGCCTCAGAGGGGTGTGTAGTATACCTATAGAGACGCTGGTGTTGGTTTCACTGATGGGACCCAAGTGCAGCAACCCAGGGGGTTCAAACTTCCAACCTCAAACCACACCCCTTCCAGTGTCAATGTAAGTGGACATCCTACCCATAATGCCCTCTGAAAGGAGTTGTAATAGTCAGCAGTACCGGGTTTCTAAAGATTGGTAGGATGTTGGATCAAGGGGGTCACGGAGGCTCTTTAAGACATTCACCCCTCCCTCTGCGGTTGTGTTTTGGACCCTTCCCCTTTGAGGTGCATAGTGTCAGCGTGGTGTGATCATCCTGATGCCTGACAGTACGTTCCTGCCTCCATCTCCTATAGCTTATGATCTATTACGAATTACGTGGTGTGTGTGTGTGTGTGTGTGTGTGTGTGTGTGTGTGTGTGTGTGTGTGTGTGTGTGTGTGTGTGTGTGTGTGTGTGTGTGTGTGTGTGTGTGTGTGTGTGCGTGTGTGTGTGCATGCACGTGTGTTTATGGCCTCCATATACATAAACATTAACAATATTATGAAAAAACAAGTTTAGCAGCAGGTTGAAACAGTGTCAAACATGGTTATTGTGGATATTGTTTCAAAGCCTAACAACGAAATGGACAGCGCTTTCTAAGGTGATGATTAATTCAAAATATCCAAACGCATATTAGAGCTTATGCATATGCCCAAGCCCGAAAAGAAAGACCTGAATTAAAATTATTATTGTGCTGTTATTCAATACGTAGCATACCGCATATTACGCATGGCAGAAAAACAAAATTGATTTAAGATGTCTTTGGTACATAATTCGTCTAGCCTATACCTATACAAATTCGAGTAATTGCGTTCGAGTGTGGACTGTATTATTATGCATACTGGATGGACTGGTTAACTTATGTTACGCTCCAAAATGTATGCCAATGAGTCTGGGAGAGAACGTATAGCCCTAGGCGATGCTGTTGGTTCATTGATAGTACAGGTTGGCTTATAGTTAGCCTACAATTAGTCCATTTTTATTTGATTTTGAATAGCCTAGTAATAGGGATTTGTTTCTATTTTCATAATTAATTAGGTGACACATTACCTTTAGCTATACATAATATCTCACCACCATGCGTTTCCATCTCCTCCTCTCTCTGATTAAGTCCTTTCTTGAACGGGCTGTCAACAGTTTAGTTAAATATGTTACGTTGTGAAAAAACATTACTATCGATGTTCCCGAACAAATGTCACTTGGTTTCCCAAATTAAGCACTGGATAGCTGCAGGAACAAGGTTGGAGAGCCCATGGCATACAGAGTTTGTACGGAATATCACCTGTCGTCAGCGAGAGCATGCTCCTCAAATAGCGGTTGATGTATGGAGTGAAATAAGTGTTCTTATATTCATTTTTGTCAGCTGCTCATATTAAGCACATGCTTTGCTATAAAACCCGCGGGAAAGCACGCGACCTCCATTCGCTATTCGAGTGAATACAGATTACCTGTATTTTCCCCTCTGCCCCTTTTCCTGCCCATTTGATAATGGGCAATTCTAAATCTAAACCTATTTTACATATTAGTAAAGACAAGATTAAACTGAGAATAGTCTGATGGGTGAAAATATTATCACTTGTGCTGTGCAGCCTGAGGCAAAGAACTGAGCACAAGCTTTTTTTGCTACTTTGTCAAATCATCAATAGCCTATAGTCGCACCATGCAGCCCATGCATGTTTTGATTTCAAAGACAGTCAAAGGTTTGTATTATTCACAACTAAAGTTGCCAAATAACTCTAAATCTAGCATATTTGGCAAAAAAGGTAGTTGTATAATTAAGAACAGTATCGTGTCGGATTCAATTGTTGGAATTGTAAAAGTTGTTGCCCTGTCCCTTTCTCTGGGGTTGTCATTCTATTGAAATTCCGAAAGAACAAAACCCTGTCTTCAAGGTGGCTCATTTGGTATAGCATGATGCTTGCAATGTTAGGGCTGTGTGTTTGATTCCCACAGGGGACCAATACCAAACATGTATGCACTCACTACTTACTGTAAATTGATCTGGTTATGCGTGGCTACTGAACAGTGCTGGAAAAAGTACTCATTTGTTGTACTTTAGTAAAAGTAAAGATACCTTAATAGATGATGACTCAATCTAAAGTCACCCAGAAAAATACTACTTCAGTAAAATTATTTGGTTTTAAAGATACTTAAGTATCAAAAGTAAATGAAATTGCTAAAATATACTTGAGTACCAAACGTATTGCACTGGGCCTTTACTAATCCTTTATTAGCTGACCAACATAGACGTCGTCAGCGCAGGCAATTTTCTTTTTCTGCATCCCACCTATATTCTGTTCTTCTTAAATACAGGTACATTTTCTTGATATCATAATGTGTCTTTAGACCTGACTAAAATAAATAATGGATGTATTGTGATGGTGTATATTCAATTGATTTATTAGACTTTTCAAAATGTAGATGCTCCAAAGGCACGCATCAGCTGGTTGTTTGCGTGGAGGCCTGGAGATTCTAAACATGTTTATGTTAATTAACGGTAAATTACCATGAGACCTGCAGGCTTTTTCATGACAATAACCTGCTGACAACATTTCGTGACCGCCACAGCCCTACTGTACGTCCGACCACTGTTAGGTCCTTTGTTTCTATCTTCTTCTCTTCACACGAAATCAGGGAGTTTTTATTTTTTTACCCAGTCAAGGGCCAATCAGGAAGAAACACACTGCTCTTTCAGAAACCAATCACAAACACACACATAGTCATGATAACAGGTTTCTATAAAAGCTTCTTCTTGTTTGAGCCAAACATCTTTTTATATCTGACATTTGAGTGAGAAACAGTCAACTTGCTTTGCTAAGGCTAATCCTGTGACTTGACCAGTTTTCAGGTAATTTGTTTTATTAGATTAAGACTGCATGTTATTACACTGTACAATATTACATTGTTTACACTATACACATGCAACCTCAAAGCAAGGATTTTAGATATTGTTGTTTGCATCTACATGTTGTTGAATAAGCAGCAACCTTAGTGCTTGATATTTATCAGTGTCAAACAGCTATAACAATCTGATAGTTTGATCTGAGAAAATTGGTTGCTCTGCTTTTTCTGGCAATTGTTAAAAAGATTCAGCAATTATAAAATGTTAGTAACATAATAATTTTTAATATTATTAACTAAAAGCAGAGATGCTCCTTCACTGGTTTCAGATGGATTTCTTCAACATCGTCCAGCATGCTCCAGACACTTTTCAGGGGAGTGATTGGCCTTTTGGATACATGGATTTTGCCCCACCAGCTGACGATTCAGCAGTTGAAGAGCCACCAACTGAGGAGCCTCCATCCCCTTCTCGTTTTAAGTTCTTTCTGAAAATGTCCATAAAGCACGCATGTCAACTATTCCGCTTTCAACACCTACAGATGATTGAGCAGCAGAGGCTTGAGCAGCAGAGGCTTGAGCAGCAGAGGCTTGAGCAGCAGAGGCTTGAGAAGCTGAGGAGACACCAACTGAGGAGCCTCCTATTCCCTTCTTTTCTTCAGTGGTCACTGGATTACCGCAGAGAAGTTAATGAAGCCCCACCAGCAGAGGAGCCACCAGCTGAGGAGCTACTCCAAAAAGACCAAGCTACTCCTCCTCCTCCTCTGGATGTGTGGTCTTCAGTCATCCCATGGGTAAATATACGCATTATACATATTCCTCAACTGCACTGTAAAACATATTGTGCTAGTTCCACATAAAAAAATTTAGGCAACTATTTGCATCTGCTTTTTGAGTATTTACAACATTAAGTATTTTTTACGTATAATATACTCACCTTTCAGTGTTTCACAAACAGTCATATATTAAGTACACCATTAAAAATGTTTGCTAAGATCCAACTTAATTTGATCAAATCCAGAACTGTTATTGTAAATTTAGATATACTTAATTTTTCTGAATAGTTACATTCATTGATCATGTCTTATTGTTAAACATGGCTTTACGTATTTCATCACTTGACATTTTTGTCCACATTAGCAGGAATTATTGAGCACAGTGCTCATTCTGCTAGCAATAACTGGAAGTAAAGCTGCAAGCGTTGAAGCTTGACGTATTTGCCTCTGTCAAGAAAAAAAACAATAATAAATAAAAGAGTGGCTCGCATGATTTTACTACTGGTGAGAATAGGTGGTCCCATCAATGAACGTACATTTTGGCCGACGGTTTTGATATCCGTTCATCATGATCCATTATACTTCATAGTATAACAAACTGTTTGATACTAATATAGAAATCTGCTTTTCGTTCATCAAAATGCATACACGTTGTGTAAAAGTATTGTAAAGTAAAACAAATCAATTACCCACAATCCTCTGAAAACAGAGCCACATGGCAAGTTGTTGGAAGAACTTGGAATTCTTAAATTGAAAGGAAATATAATGAAAATTGAGTAAATTAAACACCATTTTCCTTGTAGTTGTTTTTACACACAATTAGTTGTTTAGATTATGCATTTATCTTATGTTGAATTCATTTTATTTCATTTCAGGTTGGTTGAACTGAAGGGAAGTAGATAAAAGTACTGATTATATTCAAGTAAAGATGACAACTACATGTTTTTATGTCAAAATAATTATATTTTCAAGTATAATTTACTATCCACCTGAATCGTTTTTTACAGTGTGTAATGGTCACTGAATACTTCCCAGCTAGCACATAACGTTCTGAGAACCATATGTTTCTTAGAGCTTTGTGAGAGTGTGGTTGTCCTATGGTTATTTTGTATACAACCTTCCCACAACTTTCTGGGAATGGTGCAGGATAGTTGCTTGGCTTTGGAACATTCTCAGCACATTTAAGGAACTTGACAAAAACACACAAAAAAAGGGCTGGTTGGATGTACTGCCAAGTTCTTTAAAACGATGTTGGAGGTGGCTTATGGTGGAGAAATTCACATTAAATTATCTGGCAACAGCTGGAGTCAGCATGCCAATCAAAATTGAGAGATCTGTGGCATTGTGTTGTGTGACAAAACTGCACATTTAAGAGTGGCCTTTTATTGTCCCCAGCACAAGGTGCACCTGTGTAATGATCATGCTGTTTAATCAGCTTCTTGATATGCCACATCTGTCAGGTGGATAGGTTATCTTGGCAAATGAGAAATGCTCACTAAAAGGGATGTAAATAAATATGTACACAACATTTGAGAGAATTAAGCTTTCTGTCCGTATGGAACATTTCTGGGATCTTTTGTAAATGCTATACTTAATATTAATCAATCCGGATTCAGACCTAAACATCACTACGGCTACCATGCTTGTTGTAAATGATATCGCAAATGCCTTAGATGATAGAAATAATTGTGCTGCCATGTTCATAGACTTGTCAAAAGCTTTTGATCCCGTAGACCATGTTATTCTGTTAAATAAGCTGTCCTTGATAGGGTTGGGTACTGATGCTTGCCGATGGTTTCATAGCAGGAGTATCCATGGTGATACAAGAGTCAATAGAACTGGATGAGCTAGCCACAATAGGCTTCTTGATTGAATTCAAAGTTGCAGAGGTAATAGTAGAATTCAGGTAAATATGCACAAGGTTACTATTGACAATACCCCTATGCTTATTAGCACATGTAGCAAAACGATAGCTTGATATAAAACTATTAATAGCATAGGTGGAGCTAACAATAGTGGGTACCTTACGCGAGATAACAGAGCTATCAATGGAAATTAAATTAACAGGTACAGAATGACTATTTACAATACCCCTATCAACATGGGAAGCTGTGGTGGAATGATATCGCTGCAATTTAATGGGAGTAAGTACCTTTTGAGGAGCTTGATTTGATCAGTCATTGCCTCAGCACTGCCTTGTAGTGTTTGGACAGGATCCAGGCACCCAAATGATTAGGGTGGACCCCATCCTCCTTATAGAGCATCCTCTTCTTCCAAAAGGTGTCAAAGTTGTCTACAAAAGTTACACCCAAGGAGCTGCGGTAGTCACGAAGCCAGTTGTGAAGTGCAAGTAGCCTGCTAAAATGTTCACCACCTCGACCCAGTGAGGGCACAGGGCCAGAAATGAGGCATTCCGAGCTACCATTCCTAATATAATTAAATCCCACATGGACTACAACAGCATCAATCTCCTTGTGCTGACGTAAAACGGTGGGGAGCAGCCTAGTAATATCCTGTACTCGAGTCCCGGGGTAGGACAGGGTTTTTGCTCCAGATACCAAGACGTTTCTTACCATTGAGCTGCCTAAGACAACAGCCGGCAAGATGGATGTCACGCCCTGGCTCTGGGGACTCTTTAATGTTGAGCCAGGGTGTTAGTTTCTATGTTTTGTGTTTCTATGTTGGCCGGGGTGGTTCTCAATCAGAGGCAACGTGAATCAGCTGTTGCTTGTTGTCTCTGATTGGGAACCATACTTAGGCAGTCGTTTGGCATTTGTGTGGTGTGGTATCTTGTTCCGTGTAGGTTTGTGTTGGTGAACCTGTGGACTTCACGTATCGTTTGTTTTTGTTCGTGTGTTGTACATCTAATAAATCATGTACGCTTATCACGCTGCACCTTGGCCCGTTTCATCTAATGACGATCGTGACAATGGAAGAGGAAATCCGCCCATCCCCACGCCTCGCATGATTCGGGAGACACGTCAAGGACCTGCGAGAGGTGGAATCTCGCATGCCAGCAACTCTTGGCACCCGGCTTGAGCCTCCCATAACCAATGAAGCCTCATTCACCGTAGAAGCCACCAGAGAGGGAGTCAGAACAGGGGACAAAGGCGCAAGTACCTCCGGATCCGATCTCAAAATGGATGCCCCCAGGGACGAAGGCACCAGAACCTCTGGATCTAAGCTGTTTGAAGTCTGTATCCGGTCCAGGCTTTTCACGGCCAAGGAGGCCCCAATTGCCAAAAGCTGCTGTTTTGGACTTCCATGGCGAGTGACATGCCTCCATGGCTGGTTGTCAGGGTCAAGAATAGAAACATCCACTAAGTCATCCAGAAGCATCCTACTTATTCCCTTCGGGGACGGATCCCTGCAGAGCACCGGCCAGTCACTTATGGAGAGACGACACGGCGGCGACACTTCCATCAGATCAGAGTGGCGTCAAGCTACTGGAGTAGAAGACAAAGAGAAAGTTGGTGGATGTGGATTCAACAGTAGTTTGTTCACTAAAACACTGGTCAACAAGTTAAGGAGAGACAGGTAACATGAGCATTCGCTTAAAGAGCAGGGTGAAGCAAGGAAATTATGACATTGCATAAAAATAAAAATCTCAACAAAGGTTTTCCATTCTCACAAGGTTCATTCCATTGACATTAAGTGCTCAGCATAATGCAGATAGATGATATACAGTGGGGGAAAAAAGTATTTAGTCAGCCACCAATTGTGCAAGTTCTCCCACTTAAAAAGATGAGAGAGGCCTGTAATTTTCATCATAGGTACACGTCAACTTTGACAGACAGAATGAGAAATAAATATCCAGAAAATCACATTGTAGGATTTTTTATGAATTTATTTGCAATTATGGTGGAAAATAAGTATTTGGTCACCTACCAACAAGCAAGATTTCTGGCTCTCACAGACCTGTAACTTCTTCTTTAAGAGGCTCCTCTGTCCTCCACTCGTTACCTGTATTAATGGCACCTGTTTGAACTTGTTATCAGTATAAAAGACACCTGTCCACAACCTCAAACAGTCACACTCCAAACTCCACTATGGCCAAGACCAAAGAGCTGTCAAAGGACACCAGAAACAAAATTGTAAACCTGCACCAGGCTGGGAAGACTGAATCTGCAATAGGTAAGCAGCTTGGTTTGAAGAAATCAATTGTGGGAGCAATTATTAGGAAATGGAAGACATACAAGACCACTGATAATCTCCCTCGATCTGGGGCTCCACGCAAGATCTCACCCCGTGGGGTCAAAATGATCACAAGAACGGTGAGCAAAAATCCCAGAACCACACGGGGGGACCTAGTGAATGACCTGCAGAGAGCTGGGACCAAAGTAACAAAGCCTACCATCAGTAACACACTACGCCGCCAGGGACTCAAATCCTGCAGTGCCAGACGTGTCCCCTCTGCTTAAGCCAGTACATGTCCAGGCCCGTCTGAAGTTTGCTAGAGTGCATTTGGATGATCCAGAAGAGGATTGGGAGAATGTCATATGGTCAGATGAAACCAAAATATAACTTTTTGGTAAAAACTCAACTCGTCGTGTTTGGAGGACAAAGAATGCTGAGTTGCATCCAAAGAACACCATACCTACTGTGAACCATGGGGGTGGAAACATTATGCTTTGGGGCTGTTTTTCTGCAAAGGGACCAGGACGACTGATCCGTGTAAAGGAAAGAATAAATGGGGCCATGTATTGTGAGATTTTGAGTGAAAACCTCCTTCCATCAGCAAGGGCATTGAAGATGAAACATGGCTGGGTCTTTCAGCATGACAATGATCCCAAACACACCGCCCGGGCAACGAAGGAGTGGCTTCGTAAGAAGCATTTCAAGGTCCTGGAGTGGCCTAGCCAGTCTCCAGATCTCAACCCCATAGAAAATCTTTGGAGGGAGTTGAAAGTCCGTGTTGCCCAGCGACAGCCCCAAAACATCACTGCTCTAGAGGAGATCTGCATGGAGGAATGGGCCAAAATACCAGCAACAGTGTGTGAAAACCTTGTGAAGACTTACAGAAAACGTTTGACCTGTGTCATTGCCAACAAAGGGTATATAACAAAGTATTGAGAAACTTTTGTTATTGACCAAATAAATTCATTAAAAATCCTACAATGTGATTTTCTGGATTTATTTTTCTCATTTTGTCTGTCATAGTTGACGTGTACCTATGATGAAAATTACAGGCCTCTCTCATCTTTTTAAGTGGGAGAACTTGCACAATTGGTGGCTGACTAAATACTTTTTCCCCACTGTAGTTACATAAAAAAAACATATGCCAGCAATCTCAGGGAGGCATGCCCAGGAAGAAAGCAGAGCAGATCAGTGCAATAAGTAGTGATGTTACGTTTGATACTGGAGCTCCGAGGCATGCATAAAAATCACTAAGGCGGTACCTTCAAAGCAATGTGCCGATGCATGTATCACTACTTATTCTTCTTCTTCTTCTTCTTCTTTGGTATTATGACAGCCCGCAAACGAATATTATAGGTGCATACCACCACCTACTGTATTGGCTGTGTATCAGCCTACTATTCTGTAGTATGAATTCATTACACAAGAATTGCTCTACCAACTAACCCTGCACACATTAAAACCTCACCACTATTCCACTACTTTATGATCCTGCGTCAGGCCAGCAGCCTGGGAGGATGGGACACTATTGTTCAACACATCTTGTAACTCTTCTACAGTAAAGTCTTGTACACCCAAGTACTTCTCTGCACCTGCCACCACAACATATATCCATTGTGATTTACATTCCATTCCTGTGGTACAATTGACAACCATGGCCATAAACACCAAACAAGCAACCTTACTGAAGCACATGTTATTCCTATCATTCTCTATTGGCCTCTGACCCATTTTCCCCTCTTCACTGCCTCCGCATACAACACCTTCTGCACTACTCTGATCCACGCAACCTCAACCTGCCTTTCGCTCTCCGGACACCTCTGATCTCCAGAACCATGGGTACCCCTACAGTTTACACACACAACATTTTCCACCGATACTACACATTCCTCATGTCCTCCTGCACACTTCTCACATCTAGGAATCTCCCTCCTACACACTGTTGCCACATGACCATAAGCTTGATACCTAAAACACCGTAATAGATTCGGGATGAAAGCTCTCACGGGATAACTGACACATCCTAAGTTGACTTTATCTGGTAAAGATATGCATCGAAATTCAGTACTACAGACCGTGTCTTCTCTGTTTCACCACGCTTTCCACTGGGTCTGCGTCGCACCAAACGGCAGGTTCACAGACATCAGGAAACTTCAACTTCAGTTGTTCCTCCTCAACACTTAACGCCACTCCAGTTATCACTCCTTTCAATGGTGCCCTGCTCCGGAGAGGAAAGCAAGTCACAGTTGTTGTCCCCAGTCACGTGGTGCAGAGCGCACGCTCCCTCTCGACGCCAGAAATGCAAAGAATCTACACGATTCCACTTCGAGTCCCTTTCAATGACCCTACATTCCCCAACTTCTTCTCCTGACAGTCAGAAGGAAAGGAACCACTGTCTCCAAAAATCTCACTCCCACTGGGCCAAAATCATCTTTATCACCATCAGGATGAGGCTTAAACTCAGTGGTCTTCACAGCATCTGCCACCACAGTTAACTCATCCTCACTCTCGTCATGTTCAATTTAATTCTGTAGCACTCCATATTTACTCTTAATATGTTCCATTTTCTTCCTTTCTCTCCTGCCCGCCTTCTTACCGACCTTTATGGGTTCCTCTGACTCCAGCTCCAAATCCGAAAATCATTCAGGCGTAGGCCTACCCACCATCTTGTCCATGACCCTGCCGCTGTTAATGTCCTGTAACTTGAATGTCCATGCGTGTATCACTTTATAAGAATTACGTCATCAGTGACGACCGAAGCTTCGTTTGATCACGTGCGTTGCAAAATACGAGATCACACTGATTTCGATGTGGTTCTTTGATTAAGCTGCTTTCAAATACCGACCTCTACTGGATACTGTTCTTATAAATATAGTTAGAATTTTGTACATATAATTTCACCTGGCTTGTAGTTTAGCAGGTGGAGAAGGGAACTATGGAACATTCAGGGACGTAAGGGTATGAGGTCAAATCCTGTTGAAAGCACACTATTTTGAAAGTAGTTTTATGTGAAACCACACTTTCTGCAGTGTTGTTCAACTATTTTTATTTATTTAGTATTGTATAAGCGTCTGTCTAAGCATCCTAAATAATAATGTCATAGATTCCGTTTTTTTAAAAGAGTAAACTTGAAGGCAAAAAATGGAAACATGATGTAAGATGCAAACCTGGGAATCCAACTGATTGTAGGCTATTAAAGCCAACATTTTACCACTGCACCACAGTTTTGATAAAATCAGTGGAGAAAAAAACCCTCTAACTGATAATCACACAATGCTATTTATTGCTGACCAGCAGATGTCACTAATGTGCATTGTGAATGGATGATGAAGCTCTGACTAAAAGCCTCAATGCTACAGGAAGCTTATTTTACCCATCACTAGCAATAAGAGCAACATACCATAGACCTACACATACAAACTCCAGCCGGCCACACAGGAATTGAATAAAAAGACACCAGCTTAGCTTCCATCCTCCCAGGGCACACCAACCTTCACACATCATGGGGATCTCTAGACTGACCCAAAAGTCAGGTATATAATCAGCCAAGCCCCTAATTGTAATGAGGTGCACCTGGAGACATACACCTGGGTTAATTAAGACATGCGCATGTCACACATGGTTACATTTCATTTCAATTTTGGTAATGTTCTAGGAATGTTCTTCAACTGGTTTGAAATAGGGAATGTTCCCAAATACTTCAGAGAGCTTTAAGAAACAACGTTTTTCTGTGGGAATTTTAGTACTTCAGAAAAACGTTTCCTACAGGTTTCCTCATGGTTCTATTTAAAGTCATGTTCTCAAATTTGTTCCCAGAACGTTAAGAAAACGCTCCATAAAAAACTTTAGTAACTTTAGTAACGTTCAGCTAAATTTGTTGTCTAAGAACCAGAGTAAAACGTTATCAGAACCTCAGTGCAACCTAAAAATAAATGTTCCCAGAACAGGCAACATTTTCACTTCTGTTCTCAGAACATTCACTAAATGTTCAGTTTTACCGGTCAGGAAACATATGGCTTTGTTTCCACAACCAATGTGAAACCAAAAACATATGTTCCCACAGCTTCCAAGGAACCAAATGTGCTAGCTGGGTTCTCATTTAGCAATCAGCAGGAAATACTGTAATCCCCTGGAGAAATAAGTATTTTGTCAATATGACTATCCACTATATGATGTTTTTCATTTTCCAAGGCTCCATCGCATGGATGAAATATTGTCAAAATTGTTATGTCAATCCTCCTCAGTATCATCACCTTAATATTTATTATCGTTATCATCAGCAAATTCAATATCCATAACATACTGTTAAAACCTAATTATTGATTGAGAGTTGGAACATGTTTTTGAACGGAGAACCTTTCTTTCCACTGCAGGACCAGGTCTATAACAAGGACCAGGACCAGGATCAACGTAGCGGATGGAGAACACACGGACCACATGGAGCCCCACGTGCCGTCGCTGCCCTCCTGTTGCTGGGTTGTCAATAGTTACCACAGCCACACAAAGTCAAAATTAGCTATATCGTAAAAATTCATGAAGAAAAACATTAGCTTTTTGGTCTTAATTTAAGGTTAGGGTTAGGCATAAGGTTATCAGTATGGTTAAGGTTAGGGTTAGGTTTAAAATCACATTTTAAGAAGATACATTTTAGAAATAGACAGGGTTTATGACTTTGTGGCTGTGGTAACTGGTGACAAGCTTCCGGATGGATAGCGCCAACCACCAAGGGAGATTAACTGATGTCATGGAGTCAGCTAATAGGGACCTTGATCAATTTAAAATTCAAGTTAACTCGGTCTTCTCTTTCCTTCTCTCCCTATCTTTCTGCATTACCTTTATTTTGATGTGAGGTGAAGCGATGAAGACTGATAACAGAGTCTGTGTATACTCCCCTTAGAATACTATTTTGTAAATATATTGTATGGAGTATTGTAGTTCAGAACCTCTACTCCTGTCAGGTCAGTCTATTTAAGATTGCTACTGGTGACCCTGTAACCCGGTACTATCCTGTGTCAGTAATTTGAGATATATATGGTTAAATTGAAAATATCTTTGTAATATTGATATTGTGTGTAACGTAAATATGTCCTTTGGAGTGGAACTTGAGGCAGCAGCTTTTTCTGACTCCGAGCAGGCGACAAAGATTCTATGTAAATGCAAACGTCGGAAAAGCATGGAGAGGCCTATACATTTTAGCTCTGAAAGTGATAATTTGGATGCAGATGATCAAACATTGAGAGTGAAAAACAACGGCATAGACTCTTCTCAACGCTCAGACATATCAGATTCTGATATTTTGGACAGACGCAAACGTAGGAATAGCCTAGATATTCCACCGCATTTTTGAGGGAAGCTGTAACATGTTCACTGCAACATATACATGCTTTATGTATACTTCAGAGATTCATAGTCACACTTTAAACCAGGTATATCTAATAAAGCCTTCATGACGCCTTCCTAATATCCTACATAGATGCTATACAAATCATTTGAAATCAAATGTCATGCTGCAAAAAAGGGTGACATAACAGGTCCTTTGTTATGGTCCCTCCCCAAATGTATAACACCTAACCCCAAAAAGGTTGAGACAACATGTTCCAAGTCGCTGATGATACAAATGTTACATCAGGTCTTAGGCCTGAAAGATATGTTTTTTTAGTCTATTTCGAACTCACCTAGGGTGTGTTTAAGTTTATTAGCTTAAAGGGCATCTCCACCACTTTTCAATCTCATTTTCATTATGTCCAGCACAATACCAGTGTCAACATATGTGAAAACGGCACGTTTGTACGTGTTGTAGAAAAATATGTTATATTAAAAGACATCATCAAAAGTATAAAAAAAACATTTTTAAAACGGTGATGTTCAAACACTGTGAGATTCATGGTGACCTGGGGAGCAAGAAAATACCCTCCCTTGGGCTAGAAACTCGTTGATGGTTTTGAAAATCACTTTTTTACTTTTAATCCCATCCTCTGCATTTTTTAGGTCCTTATCTTTTCATAGAAATCATAGAAACGTGCTGTTTTCACATTATGTAAACACTAGTTTGGTGCTGAGTCCTAAATCAAATTCAATGGAGACGCTCCATTGAGCTGATGAATATGAGGTTGAGAAGTGGTAGAATTGCCCTGTAACATTGTTCAGAAAATCCAGGTAAGCATTGAAAATGTATCAATGTATCATTCAAAAGCATGGCGCGACATTGCTTTTGAACCAGCTAACAAACTTTGTTATTTAATTGTTTAGATGAAACAACACCCTAGATAAGTAATAACTATCCCTTCAACAGATTATGTATATATACTGTATATCTGTTTTATGTAATTTGCATGTATATATGGCTTACTTGAATTCAAGTGACTTTGTGTCAGGTCACAATTAACATTGCATGGAGCATGAGTTATACACCAAGGAGGTAGACAGAAGGAGGGCATACTAACCATTTGAGCTTCATTGCTCTGTAGAAAAAGTGCCCTACATAAAAACCTGTTTTGTCACCCTTGATACAATATAAGGTTAAACTACTGTCATACTAACATTGATGATTGCTCCTATTATATCTTAAATGTAGATGTCTTTAGTATTTTATTGTATTTTGTATTTCATTAAGTCTATCTGTTTCTTAATAAGTTAATAAAAATCTGCTATACTTAATTTGTACCCATGCGGTCCTAATTTTAAACTGATTAAATTGAGCCTATGACAAATTGTTTTAGAACAACATATACACCTTTCCTGCATCATCAGCACAACCTTCTTGTTATATTGGCACACAAACCTATCCAATGTAGAACACTTTTTTAATCCTCTTAAAAAGGCTCTCAGTAAATGTACTGGAATGATAATTTCAATTGAGACATGGATTGTGTATGTGTGCCATTCAGAGGGGGAATGGGCAAGACAAAATATTTAAATGCCTTTGAACGGGGTATGGTAGTAGGTGCCAGGCACACCGGTTTTTGACAAGAACTGTAACATTGCTGGGTTTTTCAGCCTCAACTGTTTCCCGTGTGATTTAAGAATGATCCACTACCCAAAGGACATCCAGCCGACTTGACACAACTGTAGGAAGCATTGGAGTCAACATGGCCAGCATCACTGTGGTACGCTTTTGAGACCTTGTAGAGTCCATGCCCGACAAACTCAGTCTGTTCTGAGGGCAAAAGAGGGGGTGAAACTTCATTTTAGGAATGTGTTTTAATGTTTTGTCCACTCAGTGTATGTAAACAGCCCCCCCCCCCAAAGTCAATACTTTGTAGAGCCACATTTTGCAGCAATTACAGCTGCAAGTCTCTTGGGGTATGTCTCTATAAGCTTGGCACATCTAGCCACTGGGATTTTTGCCCATTCTTCAAGGCAAAACTGCTCCAGCTCCTTCAAGTTGGATGGGTTCCGCTGGTGTACAGCAATCTTTAAGTCATACCACAGATTCTCAATTGGATTGATGTCTGGGCTTTGACTAGGCCATTCTAAGACATGTAAATGATTCCCCTTAAACCACTCAAGTGTTGCTTTGGCAGTATGCTTAGGGTCATTGTCCTGCTGGAAGGTGAACCTCCGTCCCAGTCTCAAATCTCTGGAAAACTGAAACAGGTTTCCCTCAAGAATTTCCCTGTATTTAGCACTATCCATCATTCCTTCAATTCTGACCAGTTTCCCAGTCCCTGCCGATGAAAAACATCCCCACAGCATGATGCTGCCACCACCATGCTTCACTGTGTGGATGGTGTTCTCGGGGTGATGAGAGGTGTTGGATTTGCGCCAGACATAGCGTTTTCCATGACAGCCAAAAAGCTCAATTCTAGTCTCATCTGACCAGAGTACATTCTTCCATGTGTTTGGGGAGTCTCCCACATGCCTTTTGGCGAACACCAAACGTGTTTGCTTATTTTTTTCTTTAAGCAATGGCTTTTTTCTGGCCACTCGTCCGTAAAGCCCAGCTCTGTGGCGTGTACGGCTTAAAGTGGTCCTATGGACAGATACTCCAATCTCCGCTGTGGAGCTTTGCAGCTCCTTCAGGGTTATCTTTGGTCTCTTTGTTGCCTCTCTGATTAACGCCCTTCCCTGGTCCGTGAGTTTTGGTGGGTGGCCCTCTCTTGGCAGGTTTGTTGTCGAGCCATATTCTTTCCATTTTTTAATAATGGATTTAATGGTGCTACGTGAGATGTTCAAAGTATTGGATATTTTTTTATAACCCAACCCTGATCTTTACTTCTCCACAACTTTGTCCCTGACGTGTTTGGAGAGCTCCTTGGTCTTCATTTTTTACTTTATTTATTTTTATTTCACCTTTATTTAACCAGGTAAGCCAGTTGAGAACAAGTTCTCATTTACAACTGCGACCTGGCCAAGATAAAGCAAAGCAGTGCGATAAAAACAACAACACAGAGTTGTTGGACTACATCCAATTTGCTGAGTAGAGTGTTGGAGGCTATTTTGTAAATGACATCGCCGAAGTCAAGGATCGGTAGGATATTCAGTTTTACGAGGGCATGTTTGGCAGCATGAGTGAAGGAGGCTTTGTTGCGAAAGAGGAAGCCGATTCTAGATCTAACTTTTGATTGGAGATGCTTAATGTGAGTCTGGAAGGAGAGTTTACAGTCTAACCAGACACCTAGGTATTTGTAGTTGTCCACATGCTCTAGGTCCCGCCGAGAGTAGTGATTCTAGTCGGGTGGGTGGGTGCAAGCAGTGTTCGGATGAAGAGCATGCATTTAGTTTTACTAGTGTTTAAGAGCAGTTGGAGGCTACGGAAGGAGTGTTGTATGGCGTTGAAGCTCATTTGGAGGTTTGTTAACACAGTGTCCAATGAAGGGCCAGATGTATACAAAATGGTGTCCTCCGCATAGAGGCGGATCTTAGCATCACCAGTAGCATGAGCGACATCATTGACATACACAGAGAATAGTCAGCCCGAGAATTGAACCCTGTGGCACCCCCATAGGTCCAGACAACAGGCCCTCCGATTTGACACATTGAACTCTATCTGAGAAGTAGTTGGTGAACCAGGCGAGGCAGTCATTTGAGAAACCAAGGCTATTTAGTCTGCCAATAAGAATGCGGTGGTTGACAGAGTCGAAAGCCTTGGACAGGTCGATAAAGATGGCTGCGCAGTACTGTCTTTTATCGATCGCGGTTATAATATTGCTGAGGTGCACCCATGACCAGCTCGGAAACCAGATTGCATAGCGGAAAAGGTACAGTGGGATTCGAAATGGTCGGTGATCTGTTTGTTATCTTGGCTTTCAAATACTTTCGAAAGGCAGGGCAGGATGGATATAGGTCTGTAACAGTTTGGATCTAGAGTGTCACCCCCTTTGAAGAGGGGGATGACCATGGCAGCTTTCCAATCTCTGGGGATCTCAGACGTTACGAAAGAGCGGTTGAACAGGCTAGTAATAGGGGTTGCGACAATTTCAGCGGCTAATTTTAGAAAGAAAGGGTCCAGATTGTCTAGCCCAGCTGATTTGTAGGGGTCCAGATTTTTCAGCTCTTTCAGAACATCAGCTGTCTGAAGGGCAAGTTGCAGCGGAGGGTGCAGAGCTGGTGGCCGGGGTAGTGGTAGCCAGGTGGAAAGCATGGCCAGCCGTAGCAAAATGCTTGTTGAAATTCTCGATTATTGTAGATTTATCTGTGGTGACAGTGTTTCCTAGCCTCAGTGCAGTGGGCAGTTTGGAGGAGGTGCTCTTATTTTCCATGGACTTTACAGTGTCCCAAAACTTTTTGGAGTTAGTGCTTTTGCTTTCCTAACTGATTGTGTACAGTGGGGGAAAAAAGTATTTAGTCAGCCACCAATTGTGCAAGTTCTCCCACTTAAAAAGATGAGAGAGGCCTGTAATTTTCATCATTGGTACACGTCAACTATGACAGACAAAATGAGAAAAACAATCCAGAAAATCACATTGTAGGATTTTTAATGAATTTATTTGCAAATGATGGTGGAAAATAAGTATTTGGTCAATAACAAAAGTTTCTCAATACTTTGTTATATACCCTTTGTTGGCAATGACACAGGTCAAACGTTTTCTGTAAGTCTTCACAAGGTTTTCACACACTGTTGCTGGTATTTTGGACCATTCCTCCATGCAGATCTCCTCTAGAGCAGTGATGTTTTGGGGCTGTCGCTGGGCAACACAGACTTTCAACTCCCTCCAAAGATTTTCTATGGGGTTGAGATCTGGAGACTGGCTAGGCCACTCCAGGACCTTGAAATGCTTCTTACGAAGCCACTCCTTCGTTGCCCGGCGGTGTGTTTGGGATCATTGTCATGCTGAAAGACCCAGCCATGTTTCATCTTCAATGCCCTTGCTGGTGGAAGGAGGTTTTCACTCAAAATCTCACGATACATGGCCCCATTCATTCTTTCCTTTACACGGATCAGTCGTCCTGGTCCCTTTGCAGAAAAACAGCCCCAAAGCATGATGTTTCCACCCCCATGCTTCACAGTAGGTATGGTGTTCTTTGGATGCAACTCAGCATTCTTTGTCTTCCAAACACGACGAGTTAAGTTTTTACCAAAAAGTTATATTTTGGTTTCATCTGACCATATGACATTCTCCCAATCCTCTTCTGGATCATCCAAATGCACTCTAGCAAACTTCAGACGGGCCTGGACATGTACTGGCTTAAGCAGGGGGACACGTCTGGCACTGCAGGATTTGAGTCCCTGGCGGCGTAGTGTGTTACTGATGGTAGGCTTTGTTACTTTGGTCCCAGCTCTCTGCAGGTCATTCACTAGGTCCCCCCGTGTGGTTCTGGGATTTTGCTCACCGTTCTTGTGATCATTTTGACCCCACGGGGTGAGATCTTGCGTGGAGCCCCAGATCGAGGGAGATTATCAGTGGTCTTGTATGTCTTCCATTTCCTAATAATTGCTCCCACAGTTGATTTCTTCAAACCAAGCTGCTTACCTATTGCAGATTCAGTCTTCCCGGCCTGGTGCAGGTCTACAATTTTGTTTCTGGTGTCCTTTGACAGCTCTTTGGTCTTGGCCATAGTGGAGTTTGGAGTGTGACTGTTTGAGGTTGTGGACAGGTGTCTTTTATACTGATAACAAGTTCAAACAGGTGCCATTAATACAGGTAACGAGTGGAGGACAGAGGAGCCTCTTAAAGAAGAAGTTACAGGTCTGTGAGAGCCAGAAATCTTGCTTGTTTGTAGGTGACCAAATACTTATTTTCCACCATAATTTGCAAATAAATTCATAAAAAATCCTACAATGTGATTTTCTGGAATTTTTTTTCTCAATTTGTCTGTCATAGTATGAAGATAATTACAGGCCTCTCTCATCTTTTTAAGTGGGAGAACTTGCACAATTGGTGGCCGACTAAATACTTTTTTCCCCCACTCTATATTGGTTCCTGACTTCCCTAAAAAGTAGCATATCGCAGGGGCTGTTCAATGCTAATGCAGTACGCCACAGGATGTTTTTGTGCTGGTCAAGGGCAGTCAAGTCTGAGGAGAACCAGGGGCTATATCTGTTCTTAGTTCAGAATTTTTTGAATGGGGCATGCTTATTTAAGATTGAGAGGAAAGCACTTTTAAAGAACAACCAGGCATCCTCTACTGACGGAATGAGGTCAATATCCATCCAGGATACCCGGGCCAGGTCAATTAGAAAGGCCTGTTCGCTAAAGTGTTTTAGGGAGCGTTTGACAGTGAATAGGGGTGGTCGTTTGATCGCGGACCCATTGCGGACACAGGCAATAAGGCAGTGATCGCTGAGATCCTGGTTGAAGACAGCGGAGGTGTATTTAGAGGGTAAATTTGTCAGGATGATATCTATGAGGGTGCCCATGATTACAGATTTAGGGTTGTACCTGGTAGGTTCGTTGATAATTTGTGTGAGATTGAGGGCATCTAGTTTAGATTGTAGGTTGGCCGCAGTGTTAAGCATATCCCAGTTTAGGTCACCAAGCAGTACGAACTCTGTGGTGGCAATCAGTTCACATATGGTGTCCAGGGCACAGCTCGGGGCTGAGGGGGGTCTGTAGCAAACGGCAATAGTGAGAGACATATCTGGAAAGGTTGATTTGTAGAAGTAGAAGCTCAAACTGTTTGGGCACAGACCTGGATAGTACGATAGAGCTCTGCTGTCACGCCCTGACCTTTAATGCTTGTTGTTTCTTGTTGGTTTGGTCAGTGTGGACATTCTTTGTTTGTATTTCTATGTTGGCCGGGTGTGGTTCCCAATCAGAGGCAGCTGTCGAATCGTTGTCTCTGATTGGGGATCATACTTAGGCAGCCATGTTGCCTACCTATGTTGTGGGATCTTGTTTCTCTGTGTTTGGCTTGGTTGAAGTTAGCCTTTAGAACTTCACGTTACGTTGCTTTTGTTGTTTTGTTCAGTGTTTATTTAATAAACAAACATGTACGCATACCACGCTGCACCTTGGTCCAATTCTGTATTCAACGAACGTGACAGAAGATCCCACCACCAACGGACCAAGCAGCGTGCCCAGGAGGAGCAAACACCCTGGACACAGGTGGGGAAGACATTGTGGTCTTGGGAGGAGATTTTTGCTGGTAAAGGACCCTGGGCGAAGGTAGAAGCCCAGGTAGGAGAGGATCAACGGCGACGCCATCGGTGCCGACCACTAAGGAAGCCCGAGAGGCAACCCCAAGAACATTTTTTGGGGGGCACACAGGGTGGTTGGCTAAGCAGCAGGAGGCTCGGAGAGACCTGCAGATTAGCACTCTAACAGAAGAGACAACCACCTTATGGGGGCTGATCGCGAAGATAGAGCAGGAAAGCTCCCTTCAAAAGGAAGCGCTGCAGGAGGCACGTGGTGTGTGTCCCCAGCCCGGTACGGCTGGTGCCAGAGCAGTCTGCTCCACCGGTGCCTAATATTGCTCCGGTCAGCTGCTCCATTCCAGTGCCAGAGCAGTCCGCTCCACTGGTGCCTAGTCCAGCTCCGGTCAGCTGCTCCACTCCGGTGCCATAGCAGTCCGCTCCACCGGTGTCCAGTCCAGCTCCGGTCAGCTGCTCCACTCCAGAGCCAGAGCAGTCCGCTCCACCGGTGCCCAGTCCAGCTCCGGTCAGCTGCTCCACTCCAGTGCCAGAGCAGTCCGCTCCACCGGTGCCAAGTCCAGCTCTGGTCAGCTGCTCCAGTCCAGAGCCAGATCAGTCCACTCCACCGGGGTCCAGTTCAGCTCCGGTCAGCGGCTCCACTCCAGAACCAGACGTCAACCCCTCTCCAGGGTCGGGGCCTCCCACACCAGGGTCCAGACAGGGCTTGGTGCATCGTGGGAGGACTGAGAGGGGAAGCATCGCGCTGAGGTCCAGACCGGACCAGGGGTGCAACAGGGAGGCAGAAAGGGAGAGGACGTCACGCCCGGAGCCGGAGCCGCCACCGAGGCTAGATGCCCACCCGGACCCTCCCCTGTTAAGTTAGGTTTTGCGTCCGGAGTCCGCACCTTTGGGGGGGTGACTCGGGGGGGGGGACTACTGTCACACCCCGACCTTTAATGCCTGTTGTTTCTTGTTGGTTTGGTCAGGGTGTACATTCTATGTTTGTATTTCTATGTTGCGGGGTGTGGTTCCCAATCAGAGGCAGCTGTCGATCATTGTCTCTGATTGGGGATCATACTTAGGCAGCCATGTTGCCTACCTATGTTGTGGGATCTTGTTTCTGTGTGTTTGGCTTGGTTGATGCTATCCTTTAGCACTTCATGTTATGTTGCTTTTGTTGTTTTGTTCGGTATTTAATAAACGAACATGTACGCATACCACGCTGCACCTTGGTCCAATCCTGTATTCAACGAACGTGACATCTGCAGGCTATCTCTACAGTAGATTGCAACCCCACCCCCTTTGGCAGTTCTATCGAGACGGAAAATGTTGTAGTTGGGGATGAACATTTCTGAATTTTTGGTGGCCTTCCTAAGCCAGGATTCAGACACTGCTAGAACATCAGGGTTGGCGGAGTGTGTGCTAACGCAGTGAATAACTCAAACTTATGGAGGATGCTTCGGATGTTAATGTGCAAGAAGCCAAGGCTTTTACGGTTACAGAAGTCAACAAATGATAACGCCTGGGGAGTAGGAGTGATACTGGGGGCTACAGGGCCTGGGTTAACCTCTACATCACCAGAGGAACAGAGGAGGAGTAGAATAAGGATATGGCTAAAGGCTTTAAGTACTGGTCTTCTAGTGCGTTGGGTACAGAGAAAAAAAGGGGCAGATTTCCGTGCGTTGTAGAATAGATTCAGGGCATTATGTACAGACAAGGGTATGGAAGGATATGAGTACAGTGGAGTTAAACCTAAGCGTTGGGTAACGATGAAAGAGATAGCATCACTGGAGGCACTGATTGAGTCGGTCTCCGCGTGTATGGGGGGTGGGACAAAGGAGCTATCTTAAGGCAGGTTGAGCTGGGCTGGAGGATCTACAGTGAAATAGTACAATAAGAAATAACCGAAACAGCAATAAGCAAGGCATATTGACATGGGAGAGAGGCATAAAGCAATCACAGGTGTTATTTGAGAGAGCTAAGACAAAAGCTGGTAATGGCGACAAAGTTTGGGCTGAGGTTAAACATAAACAGGATGCGGTACCGTAAAAAGGAACAGTCCAGAAGGCATCAGCTGTATAGCTGAGTTATTATAAGGTCCGGTGAACAGCAATAGGAGAGTTCGGAGGAAGTTCGGGGGTTGCTATAGCACTGGTGAGCAAGAGGCCACGGCTAGCGTGTGCTAGCGGGCCGGGGCTAGCAGATGGATCTTCGTGGTCGACGTTGTAACGGGAAGCCTGTTGTAACCACAACAGACGATTTCGTCGGCACACCAGTCGTGTTGGATCGGCGGGGCTCCGTGTCAACACTAGGAGGTCCCGTCCAGTTGACAGAGGTAGATAGCCGGGAGATGGGCCTGGCTTTAGGCTAGCTCAAGTGCTGTGCAGACAGTGCAGACTGGCCAATAATAGTCCAGGCTAGAGCTGGCTGGTAGGTAGTGCAGGCCACGGACAATGGTGAAAAACCACTAACAGTGGCTAATAGCAAGTAGCTAGTTAGCTAGCTACTGCCGTCCGGTAGACAGAGATGTAGATAGCCGGGATATGGGCCTAGCCCCCGGCTAACTGGTGCTTGCTTCGGGGGCAGTGGTGATCAGCCAAACAGCAACATCCATTCGGTTGCGGCTAGCTAGTTGTGATCCGGTGTTAATGTCCAGTGATTCAGTTATTCCGGCAGAAAAATCAGATGCTCTGGGTGAAAACCGCTAACGGTGGCTAATAGCAAGTAACTAATTAGCTGGCTAGCTAGTTTCAACTGGAGATTTTAGATAAAAGGTAAGTCAAAAATAGAATCCGTTCCACATTGAGTGAGGCAGGTTGCAAGAAAGTATATTTTGTAGAAGGATGAAAAGTGTGATAGGGAAATATGTACGAAAAATACAAAAAATACAAAAAACAGGCTATTTACACAGACACACAACAAAGAACACGACCGCACTGCTACGCCATCTTGGATTCTATCTTAAGAGGGTGTGAACAATGCTGAATGGGTGTAGACAGAGAAGAGCTCTCCAGTAGGTACCAAAACATACAAAGGCCATTTTCTCAAAATCAAATTTCAAAGCAGAATGACTTTCCCATTTTTTCTCAAATGCAGTGCATGATATACCATTTTGTAGCTCTGTCTGTGCTTTTATCCAATGTAAAAAACACAATTTCAAATTTTGCTACATAAGACCTAAATCAAGGCGGTCGGTCACATATGTTCTATATCTAGGGTCCTACTCATAGAGATACACCATATATACACTGCTCAAAAAAATAAAGGGAACACTAAAATAACACATCCTACATCTGAATGAATTAAATAATCTTATTAAATACTTTTTTCTTTACATAGTTGAATGTGCTGACAACAAAATCACACAAGAATTATCAATGGAAATCAAATGTATCAACCCATGGAGGTCTGGATTTGGAGTCACCCTCAAAATTAAGGTGGAAAACCACACTACAGGCTGAACCAACATTGATGTAATGTCCTTAAAACAAGTCAAAATGAGGCTCAGTAGTGTGTGTGGCCTCCACGTGCCTGTATGACCTCCCTACAATGCCTGGGCATGCTCCTGATGAGGTGGCAGATGGTCTCCTGAGGGATCTCCTCCCAGACCTGGACTAAAGCATCCGCCAACTCCTGGACAGTCTGTGGTGCAACGTGGCGTTGGTGGATGGAGCGAGACATGATGTCCCAGATGTGCTCAATTGGATTCAGGTCTGGGGAACGGGCGGGCCAGTCCATAGCATCAATGCCTTCCTCTTGCAGGAACTGCTGACACACTCCAGCCAGATGAGGTCTAGCATTGTCTTGCACTAGGAGGAACCCAGGGCCAACCGCACCAGCATATGGTCTCACAAGGGGTCTGAGGATCTCATCTCGGTACCTAATGGCAGTCAGGCTACCTCTGACGAGCACATAGAGGGCTGTGCGGCCCCCCAAAGAAATGCCACCCCACACCATGACTGACCCACCGCCAAACCGGTCATGCTGGAGGATGTTGCAGGCAGCAGAACGTTCTCCACGGCGTCTCCAGACATTGTCACGTCTGTCACGTGCTCAGTGTGAACCTGCTTTCATCTGTGAAGAGCACAGGGCGCCAGTGGCGAATTTGCCAATCTTGGTGTTCTCTGGCAAATGCCAAACGTCCTGCACGGTGTTGGGCTGTAAGCACAACCCCCACCTGTGGACATCGGGCCCTCATACCACCCTCATGGAGTCTGTTTCTGACCGTTTGAGCAGACACATGCAATTTTGTGGCCTGCTGGAGGTCATTTTGCAGGGCTCAGGCAGTGCTCCTCCTGCTCCTTCTTGCACAAAGGCGGAGGTAGCAGTCCTGCTGCTGGGTTGTTGCCCTCCTACGGCCTCCTCCACGTCTCCTGATGTACTGGCCTGTCTCCTGGTAGCGCCTCCGTGCTCTGGATACTACGCTGACAGACACAGCAAACCTTCTTGCCACAGCTCGCATTGATGTGCCATCCTGGATGAGCTGCACTACCTGAGCCACTTGTGTGGGTTGTAGACTCCGTCTCATGCTACCACTAGAGTGAAAGCACCGCCAGCATTCAAAAGTGACCAAAACATCAGCCAGGAAGCATAGGAACTGAGAAGTGGTCTGTGGTCACCACCTGGAAAACCAGTCCTTTATTGGGGTGTCTTGCTAATTGCCTATAATTTCCACCTGTTGTCTATTCCATTTGCACAACAGCATGTGGAATTTATTGTCAATCAGTGTTGCTTCCTAAGTGGACAGTTTGATTTCACAGAAGTGTGATTGACTTGGAGTTACATTGTGTTGTTTAAGTGTTCCCTTTATTTTTTTGAGCAGTG